>NC_056746.1:578127319-578347319 GCF_019279795.1 Protopterus annectens
TTTTTGTTTCTTTTGTAAAACATGGGACATTTACATTTATAATGGTTTTGGTATGGACACAACTGCCCAGAGGGGGACTGTCCCTCACAATATGGGACAGGTGGTAACCTTGACCATTGGGCTGAAACAGCTATTGGCAGTAACTAACACGATGCATTTACTGGCCTTCACTTGGTATAACTATTGACACTACAATGGAATACGGGCACAGGGTTTTAAATGTCATTTGTTCGAGGGATGGGGACTCAATATTCAGCTACGTGCATTTGTGTTTGCTTCTTATTTTTGTGTTCACAAAACTGTCTTGCATGCTTTGCATAATTTTCAGTATCCACGGACACTGACAGGTGTGATTACTATTAGAGGCAGGCTGTACTATCCAGCATTTTAGGTTGCACGTAAGCAGCCGACATGTCCACACCTGTGTGTGGTGCTTGGACATGCCCCCTGCACTCGTGCACATTTCCTATGCATGTGGATGTGGTGGCAGCGAGCCTTCATTAATATGCATATGGTGCTACTGTACCATCTCTACGTCACACGGTCGGTGCAAGCCTAACACCATCCTTGCGCCGAGCTTCATGAATCCCGGGGTAGGACTTTTTTGTTAAGAAAAGCATCTTTGAATACTAAGAATATTGATTTAGTGTGCACCCTGCTAGAGTTAACTTTAGAAAATAATGTTTTTATTTTTAATGAGGGGGTTTATCTACAGAAAGCAAAGTAATTCCAGCAAACCTTGGATCCTGGTAAAAACGATTTATTGTAGAATAAAACAAAACAATAAAAACTTGACCATCAAAGAAACACTCCACTGTAGTACTAGCTGACGTAAATGACAGTCTCTATGGTGTACCAAACAAAGTGTTTGAATGAAACAAGAAAAATTCAGGATATTGGCAAACACTAATTGAACGTAACCAAGGACTAGGACCAGCTGGTCATCTCTAACAGGTTTGTTATTTGGTTCGTTGGACCATCAAACAGTTTTGTTTGTGTACTGTTTTGTGATTTTGAGTGACCTTCATTTCTCGTTTTCAAGTCCTTTCACTATAAGACTTGTAATAGATATATTGACAACGAACATCAGCCATCCTATCTTACAGCACTCAAGCTACAGTATCGTACTATTGTTTTCTTTTGACTATTGGATGCAACTACTGAATTTATTATTATAGAGACTGTTAGAGATGACCAGCTGGTCCTAGTCCTTGGTTACATTCAATTAGTGCTTGCCAATATCCTGAATTTTTCTTGTTTTATTCAAACACTTTGTTTGGTACACCATAGAGACTGTTATTTACACCAGCTAGTACTACAGTGGAGTGTTTCTTTGATGGTCAAGTTTTTATTGTTTTGTTTTATTCTACAATAAATCGTTTTTACCAGGATCCAAGGTTTGCTGGAATTACTTTGCTTACTAGTGTTGGAACTTTGAATTGCTTCAGCGACTTCATTTCAGCTACCTGTTTGGAACACTGGTTTGTTATTTATTCATAGGTTCATAGGTTCATACTAGGCTATCTGCCCGAGGGCATTTACAAGCCTAGCCCATAGTTTTGTGGCTTACGCCACCCCTTTAGTATGGGGAACTATACCCATTATTTTGCTGTGCCTCTGTCGAGCAGTGACACTGAGGTAATCCCTGGGGTATATCTGCGATCTCCCATCCATTGGTCAAGATTTCTCTTGAACAAGGCCAGCGAGGTGCTCTGCCTCACATATACCGGGATTTTATTCCACAGCATAGGAGTCTTTGGGTGATGAATCTATCCCCTCCAGCACGTCCTATTAATAGCCGTGTCGAGGTTTAAGTCTCCGCCTTGTGGCTCTGACGGATCTAGATTTTTTGAGGTGAAGCATATTCATCAAATCTGGGTTTGACATGGCCTTGTATGTTAGGCAAAGGTCACCTCTGAGCAAGCGGCAAGTGACTGAATAGAGCTGGAGTTCTTTCAGTCGGGCAGCATAGGACAGATGTTTGAGACCCTTTATCCTTTTGGTGAGGAACTTTTGTGGCCTCTCCAGCTGCTGCAAGTGTCGGGTCAGATACATTCCAATGGGGCATTGTACTCAATCATTGGTCTGATGAGTGATGAGTACAGGGAGACTATGACCTCCCTTGATCTAGATGAGAATCCCTTCATGATAAGGTGGGCAATGTAGAAGGTCTTCCTAACTACTTTAGCTACATGGGTGTTGAATGACAGACTACTATCAACCTGGGTCCCCAGGTCCCTGATAACTTCTTCTGTGCTCAGTGGATTGCCACCTATTTGGTAGCTAGGGTAACCTTGTTTTTCGAAGGAGTATGACTATGCATTTTTGGCATTTAACTTTAGGCCATGGCTCTGGCACCAGTTATCTGTTTCTGTGAGACCCTTCTGAAGGATATCTGTGTCCAGATGTGTTTTCTACTATGGCGCCTAGTTTGCAGTCATATGCAAACTTTGTCAGCCATAACCCTCCTGTGTTTGCTTGTACTTCGGAAAAGTAGATGCCAAACAAGAGTGGGCCCAGGACTGAGCCCTGTGGTACACCACTTGTGACAGGCTTTGAGTCTGACATGGTGCCAGCAACTCTGACCCTGTGGGTTCTGTCACTCAGCCAGTTTGCAACCCATCTTGTGATGTATGGGTTAACATTTAAGCTGATGAGTTTTTCAATGATACCCGAGTGGGTATTGTATCGAAGGCCTTCGCCAGATCGAGGTAGGCTGTATGGACTGCCTTTCCCTCATCAATGGCTTTGGTGACTGTTTCGAAAAAAGTCAACCAAGTTTAGAAGGCATGATCTGCCTTTGACAAAGCCAAACTGGGATGGATCCAAAGTCTGCAAATTCCCTATGTCTTTATTTATGAGGTCCATTATGATCCTCTCCATGGCTTTGCAGATAAGGCTTGTCAAGCTAATGGGCGGTAATTTCCAGGGTCGGTGGAGGCACCGCCTTTGTGAAGTGGGACCACAGTTGCAGTGCGCCACTCCTGGAGTGCGTATCCAGAGGTAAGACTATGATTAAACAGCTGTCCTAGCTGTGGGTTTAATTCCTCGTTGAGTTCGTGGAGCACACACAGCCGGGGACACCATCAGGTCCCATGGATGCTGTGTTTTTGCTTTGGAGAGAGCAGTTCTCACTTGGGCGTTGGAGATGTTTGGGGGCTGCAATCGCTTGGTATAGATATCTCCTTTTGGGGGGAGGGGAGAAGTTTGCACTGAACCTGTCAGCCAGTATGTTGGCAATGTCTGTAGGATCAGTAATCTTCACATCATTTTGAACTAGTTCTGAGCATATCTGGGAGTTTCCTCCCAGGTTTCTAACATAGCTAAAGAAGGCCTTATGATTGTCTTTGAGTCTTTAGCTATTTTTCTCTCAAAAATTTGCTTTGGATGATTTTATGAGAGCTCTTAGTTTTTACTTATAGTGATCAAGGGTGTCTTACCTTTTAAGGATTTTGCTCTATCTTGTAGTAGCTTCCTCCTTTGTTGTAGAGTTTGTTTATGGCTGGGGTCCACCAGACTGGACGCTTGCCTTTGGTACAAAGAGTCTTTGTTTTGCTTGGGATTGCCTTATCCATGCAGTCCTGCAGGTGCTGGTAGAAGGCATTTGTAAGTGATTCAGTGGCTTGAGTACTGTTTTTCCACGGCTCGGGGCCTTAAAGGAGACCACACTAGTCTTTACAAGTGTGAAGTCGGCCTTCGAGAAGTTCTTTACTGTGGTCTTTTTTATTTCAGGTGGGGGTGGGATGAGGACCTCCAGCGAGATTAGTTTGTGATCTGATCTCACCAGTGAGGGGTATACTTCCGGTGTTGAACATTGTGCTCCCATGTTCGTGATGATGAGATCAAGTATGTTTTCTCCTCTTGTGGGGATGGTGACTAGTTGTTCCATGGCATTTGAGTTTATGAATTCCAGGAACTTTTGGGCTAGGGTGTTTGGGCTTGAGTAGTGTTCCCAGTCTATATTAGGGTAATTGAAGTCACCTAGTATGATGGTGTTTGGTGATACATTTATCCCCTCTAGTGTTTTCAGGAAGGCCATGTGAGGTTCCTGAGTTTGTGAGGGTGGCCTGTAACATGCTACAATTTTCAGAGCAGTCTTGCCTATGGTTAATTGCACCTGGATGGTCTCCAATGCATCGTGCGTTGCCACCAGTCTTGAGGTGTGGGTGTCCTTGATGAATATGGATACCCCCCCTCCTTCTTGGTATTGTCCGGATTTTTGGGGCCGGAACGCATGATAAGAGGTAAAACCTGATAGTGCTGGGGTGCTCTCAGGAGCCTTGAACCAGGTTTCTGTCACTGCACAGACATCGATGTTCTCCATACTGAGAAGGGCCTCAGTGCGTGCATTTTGAGATTTTAGACTTCTGGCATTGAGCAGCATTACCCTTAGTTTTTCCTTTTTGTGTTCTAGGTGGTAGGTTTAGAATTTGAGCCTTGCCTAAAAAGGCACTATGGGGTGGCAAGAGCCTTTGCCAATATCCGGAATCCCAGAGGTGACAGGTGCAAGCCATCCCTTGCGAAGCAGCGTGGCTTGTCCAGCATGTCATCCCAGGCAGACAGACATTGGATCCCCTTTGAATGACACCAGAGTTTAAGCCAATTGTTAAAGCTGATCATCTTATCTCTGTATTGTGGCATCATTCTTGGTGAAGGTAGGATACTGCTCAAGGTCAGGGTCATACCTGCCTGGGCTATATAATCAGAGAGCTCCTCAATGTCTCTTTTCATGTAGTCCAAGGAGGTACGTCTCAGGTGGTTTACACCAGCGTGGACAATGACTGAGTCGTATTTGTACCTGCTGTTGAGAGACCTGAGTGCTTGCGTTATGTGGCAGTTCTAGCCCGAGAGGCAGCTTACTGTGACCTTCTCCTTACTCAGTCTGGTGAGCGGGACGTCAGTGTGTCTGACCATGGAGTCACCAATGACTAGTGTGTCTGGCATTGTGTTTTGGCCTTAAGGGCTGTGACTGTTTGACACTCTGACTGTGAGGTCTATGTGTTGCAGGTGTTGTGTTCTGAGGTGGTGGTTGTTTGGGTGTCTGCTTTGGTGGCCTCTGCTGTTTTGGTAGATTTTGATCAGAGCCGAGTATGTCTTTGTGTGTTTATGTGTATGATTTGAGGTTGTGATGGTACTATGTGAGACTGGGTCTATAGTGTGTGTGGTAACCTTCTCCTCCTGACTGGTCTTGCCAGTCCTATGTTGAGAGAGCTCAGCCTCCAGTTTGGCCATATAGTTGCATCTCTCGCATGTATTTGTGTTTTGTGGGAGGAGGAGAGGGTTGTCTGTGTACATGAGGCAATTGTAACATTGCCTCAATATTCCCAGGTTCACCAGCTGAGCAGGAGAGGACACTAGCAACCGATCCCTCGACATGCTAGAAGGACTAGACAAAAAAACTTTAAAAAAGATTCCGGGGGTGTGGGTGACCGAGAAATGGGGTTTGCCTTTTGGGGTGCTATCTATAAGAGTGCCGTATCAAGGTAATAAGTACTGTAGGAGCAAGTGCTAGGTTTAACAGATAGAGAAAAGTCTACTTGGAGTCAAGTAGAGATGATCTTTTTAGGTATTAGAGAAAGTGCTAGTAACAGGGATGCTTAAAGGTAAGATTGAAAAGAATGCACTCTGCAGTGTGCACTAGAGAAGTTAGATATGAAAGTAGATAACTTGAGTTTTACCTGTTTAAAAAGTTAAGGTTTAGTGGAGAGTTATTATTTTTAAAACAGCAAGATGGACTGAAAGGGGTGGTTACTTTTGTATTTTGGTACTATGAAATACTGTAGGATGGCCAATAAATTTAAATAATTGAAGGGGTGGGATTTCAAAAGTGATGGTTTTGTGATTACTCACATAAGCCAGTGAAAGTAGAGAGAAATGAGATATATGGTCAGATTAACATAAGAGGCGGGCAACTAGAAAGACAGTGCTATTTAACAAGACAACTTAAATGGGTAGGAGGGAGGGAAAAATTCTGCCTGACTCAGAACAGAGAGAGCTGTGGTCTCTTTTGAAGTTTTAATATGCTGTTAAAACAGAATGCAAGCAAAACACAAGGTAAAGAAAACAAACTACAGTATTCAAAATATAGAAAGGCAATACAGAAATACAAAAAATAACAGCAAACTAACCTTTCCTTCACAGCAAAGTGTAGCAGAGTCTGGATGAGCCTTTCTGGTAAATTTGGTTCGTTGGACCATCAAACAGTTTTGTTCGTGTACTGTTTTGTGATTTTGAGTGACTTTCATTTCTCGTTTTCAAGTCCTTTCACTATAAGACTTGTAATAGATATATTGACAATGAACATCAGCCATCCTATCTTACAACACTCAAGCTGCAGTATCGTACTATTGTTTTCTTTTGACTATTGGATGCAACTACTGAATTTATTATTATAGAGACGGTTAGAGATGACCAGCTGGTCCTAGTCCTTAGTTACGTTCAATTAGTGTTTGCCAATATCCTGAATTTTTCTTGTTTCATTCAAACACTTTGTTTGGTACACCATAGAGACTGTTATTTACGCCAGCTAGTACTACAGTGGAGTGTTTCTTTGATGGTCAAGTTTTTATTGTTTTGTTTTATTCTACAATAAATCATTTTTACCAGGATCCAAGGTTTGCTGGAATTACTTTGCTTACTAGTGTTGGAACTTTGAATTGCTTTATCTACAGAAAGTTGGCATTACAATGGGCACAGCATGTTCCAATAGTTATGCCAACCTTGCCTTGGCACAATGGCAATATGAGAATGTGGTTAGAAATAATGAGTTTTGTGGACATATTTTGACATACAAAAGATTTGTGGATGATGTTTTTGTTCTTTGGAAGGGGTCCTTAGAGGGAATTGAACAATTTGTTGGGTATTCACATACAACCACACCATTTTTAAAATTTAGTTACAACTGTTCTTATGAGTCAATAGATTTTTTAGATGTCAAAATTGCAAAGAGTTTGTTTGGTGAGGTTAGAACTTCCATTTACAAGAAAAAATGCAGGATGAATGTTTTCTTGCATAAGGATAGTATGCACCCTTGCCATTTCTATAGGAATGTTGTCAAGGGGCAATCACTTAGGGTTATGAGAATACACAACAATGAAGTGGATATGAGGTCAGCACTATCTGATTTGAAGACTGATTTTGTACAAAGGGGGTACAGAGAAAATGAAGTTGCCAGTTTGATTGCTGAAGCCTTGCTCCAACTGGATATGAGAGAGTTACCTTATTTTTCTGACAATAATGGAGATACCCACAGTGAGAGGGGTGGACAGGGATGGAGAGATGCAACCAGGCTATCTTTAATGTATACTAGCAATGTTAATACTATATGTGACTTCATAAAGAAGAATTGGGGCATATTGAACACTGATGAAAGAGTGAGACAATTATTCAGTGATAAACCGGATTTTAGTTTTAGGAATTGTAAATCCCCGAAGAGACAATTATAGTACAAAAGCACTAGTAGGGGATATATACCACATTCACACAGGAAGGAACTTTTCCCTGTAGACAATGTAAAGCATGTAACTTCATTCAGTCAGGAAATCATTTTGTACACCCCTTTAAGAATTTTGTCCTTGAGGCCTCATTTTATGCTGATTGTAAAACAAAGGATTTGATTTATTTTTCATATTGCGTTGAGTGTTACACCTATTATATAGGGAAGATGAATAGGCATTTTAAAGAGTGTATTTTAGAACATGAGTGATGTGAGGAATAAGAACTGTAGACATGCGATTGCACAGCATGTTAATGATAAAGGGGGTTGTGATGCCCATGCACTGGCCCAGTAACCAAGGAGCCTCAATCCTCACCACTAGCACCAGTGAGGGCCATCCACATTGGGAGGATAACAAGTACACACACAGTAAAGTACAATTTCCCTTAAGAGCACAGAGATCACAGTCAGTGTGGGGCTGGTCTCCCCCTTTCTCTCCAGATCCCCAATAAGACTCTCCACTGGCACAGCTATAGGAGTCAAATCTCAGCCGAGTAGTCAAGCCAAAACCTCCTGCACCCTGTTTGTCCAGCCAGTGTTTCATGTCCCTGCCCAAGTAGCTGACACACACACACACACACTTCAAGATTTGATTTATATGCAAACACACAGACACTCCTGAAGAAGGCTGGCACAGTTTCACTAGCTATGCTCCCTTCTGCTCAGGCTATAATGTAGTAATCACTGCCACCAACTACTCTTTTCAGCTACTATAAAAGGTGCTTACCAAAGAGTGTCCAATTCTACTGTGCAATAGTAAGTGTGACGAACAGCAAGGCTAACGGAGTGGCTTATACAGTATCACCAAATACATGAAAGTACTCTAAGAGCTTAAATTATCTCTACATAAAACAGCCACAGTTAAAAAGTTTAAAATATTTAATAATAATAAAAATGCTCATTGATTCAACACAGTGACAACAGAGAGTTCTGAAATCACAGGAAATATTATACAACAACATTGTAGGACAGTCTGACATAAATATAGAAAACAGCTAGACTAATCATTCTATTTCTATCTGTCTTTAAGAGAAATACTAAGATCTAGATCCTACTTACAGAGCAAAGCAAAGTGCTGGTGAGCTGATGTGTTCAGGTTCAGACACAAATACAAATGCCATCTCTCTCTCTGAGCTAGTTTTATAAATTGATAATACACATTACTGCTGAGTCATTTCAGATTACATCATTCTTGTCATTTATAGTCAAACCACCTATTGACAGCGATGGGGAGTAGCGATGGGCACTCTGTGCATGAATAGCTATTCCAATTTGGTGCTGGCAGGGTGGGAGAAGTTACATATACTTCAACCTAACAATCCTTGGCATAATAATATTCTCTTCTATGGTCGATTTGTGAACAATCTCTTTTGTGTTGTGGGAAGGAGAAGAGCAAGATTTCCAAGCCTTCCTAGAGTATATAAATGTAACAACAACCTTCCTGAATCTAACAGGGCAATGGTCTTGTCAGTCTGTGAGCTTTTTGGATGTGGAGATTACTTTAGAGGAAGGGAATAAAATAAGTACTGCTTTCCATAGGAAGACCACATGGAGGAATCATTACCTCCATAGGAGTAGCATGCATCTGAGCCATATTACAAGAAACATTATGTGTAATGAATCTGAAAGAATTATAAGAAGGTGCACTAGTGAAGAAAAAGTTTTGAAGGAAGTACAAATTTTGCAGAAAAATTTAAGAACACGAGGTTATAGAACTAATGAAATTAAATTTACACAAGCGGACCTAATAAAACAAAGAAGACATGGAGAAATGCAAATAAGGGAGAATGAGAAAAAAAGGTGCAAGAACTGCCATGAAGCCACCAAGACAAGGGTAATGATGTATAGCACAGATCACCTACAAGTGGAGAGGGTAATACAACAATACTGGCGGCCGATCCTTACACAGGACCCTAGCTAAATGAGATTGTAGGAGATGCACCTAGTTTTGGGCATAAAAATCGAAAAAATCTGAAAAGGTTGCTGTGTTATAAGGATGCTTCCATAAACCAGGGATTTTAGGACCTAAATAAACATTTATATGTGGGAACTGCTCAGCATGTGAGCATATAGATCCAAGCAATACGTTTTGTCACTCTAACTCTGGCAAGAGATATATATTTAATATCAAAGCCACATGTTTAACATCAAACATCATATATCTAGCTACCTGCCAATCTTGCTCCTCTTATTATGTTGGTAAGACCAATCAAATTTTTAAAAATCAGATATTGAGACACTTAAGGGACATTCGTGTGAGTGATCCGCACAATGCTTTAGCTGTGTATGTTACTGCTTTCCCGACTCATTCATTCAGTTTTAAAGCTATAGAACGTGTCTCTGCAGGGATAAGATTAGGTGACATTATAAATAGAACTGAAGTGAGGGAAGCAAAATGGATTATTAATTTAAGAGCTGATCAGTTTCTGGGTTTAAACACTGTGATTCCCTTAAAACCTGTATTAAAGGAGAGAAGACCTACTATAGGTTGAAAATAAAGGTGTGTTCGAAGGAAAGGCATTCATTGGCTTATGAGATAAGGAGTTGTTTTTGCCGTGTTGGACTCTTGATTTTAAAGGAAAATTAATATTCCCAGTGGATGAATGATCTGAGGAAGACTTCTGTCGAAAGCGCTTATCGTGGAGATTATCAGGGAGTTTTAAGTTGTGTCAAATAAATTTGAATTTTTTTATATTCTACATTTTATTGTTCAAGCCGTGGAGAGCAGCGAACTCTAATTGAACTTGTGTGTATTATTATGTGTTAGCTGCTCCTTAGCAGTGGCAAGTAACTGTTTTTTACACTTTCTTGTCATTTCTGGTTTGGTTCCCAGGCTAACAGAACACAAAATTTAACATTTCTTTGCGATCTTGCAGTTCCAGGAAGTCACAGCACTAAAAGACTCTTTACATGTGAACATAATTTATATATATATATATATATATATATATATATATATATATATATATATGGTTTACTATTGAAATGTCGAACGGCACTATATCGACTGTACTATAGTCGAACACGGAAGTTCGAAAATAGTAATGTTGACGACAAAAAAACAATCTAGGAATGATTTTAACATGGGTTGAGGTAGGTGTTCAGTATTATTCAGAACTACAAACATCTCTCCTACCTCGACCCATGTTAAAACACCGTCCTAGATTGTTTTTGTCGTCATTTCTATTTTCGAACTCCGTGTTCGACTATAGTACAGTATATATATATTATATATATATATATATATATATATATATATATATATTATATATATATATATATATATATATATATATATATATATATATATATAGACATTTCTTATGCATTATCTGTTTTTATGTAATATTTGCTTTTTATGTGCATTTTAGTGTTGCTTTAAAAGTTAGAATAAGGTTGTTTTGTATTTCTTACATTGTGATGCATTGATTTGATGTGTTAATTGAATTGTCTGTCCTAGTGGCTCTTTTAAGTTTAAATAGTGAACAGTTGATAGTTTTAAAATAGGTCTATAGAAACTGCATATACAGCAGTGAAAGCACTTACCTTTTTATACTTTTTTGTTTATTAAAGTTTATATTCCTGCAGTGGTGTGCACCTAGCTTTTGTTCTATTTTGGATTTCTTTTGTTGCTTTTGCGTGCACATTGCCAACCTGAGAACCTTTAGTGAAAGATATAAGGGTTGACATCTGGCTGGGTGAGTTTGTCAATGATGCCTGAGTGGGAGATAATGTAAAATACCTTGGCTAAGTCTAAGTAGGCTGTATGCACAGATTTCCCCTCATCCACAGCCTTGGTGGCTGTCTTGAAGAAGTTCATCAGATTTTACAGGCATGATCTCCCTTTGACAAATCCAAACTGAGTAGGGTCAAGTGTTTGGAGATTACCTATATCTTTGATGATAAGGTCCATCATGATTCGCTTCATGGCCTTGCAGATAAGGCTAGTCAGGCTAATAGGTCTGTAGTTCCCAGGGTCAGTGGAAGCACCACCTTTGTACAAAGAATAATGGTGGCCATTTTCCATTCAGCTGGAATTAAGCTGGTGCTTAGACTATGATTGAAAAGAATACACAGTGATTTTGCAAATTCTTTTTGGAGCCCATGTAAGATACAGCCTGGGATGTTATCACGTCCCATAGATGCTGTGTTCCTGGCCTTAGGGAGGCCATTAACAAACATCTCTTTAGAGATACAAGGTAGGAGACAGGTGACGGGGATGACATGGGGTATGTGTGGAGGGAACAGGGGAGTGAAGTTATCACCGAACCTGTCGGCCAACAGGTTAGCTATGTCCACAGGCTTAGTATATGTGATATCATTAACTAGATGTTCAGCACAAATCTGGGCCTTTCCTTTTAGGTTATGGATGTAACTATGGTTGTCTTTAGTTGAGGAAGCTAATTTGGATTCATAGTTTTCTTTAGAGGACTTCACAAGAAGATTTATTCACTTGTTTAAGCTGATGAGGAGTGTTTCCAGTTTAGGGCATGCTCCCTCTTACTCTTAGATAGTAATTCTTTCCTCTTATTGTAAAGCCTGTTACTGGCAGTTGTCCACCAGGCAGGTTCGCTTTTCCCTGAGGAGTTTGTTTTGGTTCTATCAGATACAGGCAAGTCAAAGCAGTTATATAAGTGTTTGTATAAAGCATTGATGTAGAATTTGGCATAGTTGCCAGTACCGTTTGAGGGATGAGGCTATGGCTATTTCCTACACTCACTGATGCCATAGTCACCACACTCTCTTGTTTGATGCCACCACACTCTGACTGTCCAATATCTGTGGCCGCAGGGGAATGGGTATGTGTGTGGGTATACTGACTGTGTGCGGGGACATTTGGGGAGGAAGTTGGATGTCAAACCATGGGACAGATACAGCCACAACAATCCCACCTGTGCCTCACTATGGCTACCATTAGAGTCCGATGAGACACTGACATCAGGTTGTGAGGGGGCCACACTCCAACCCCCACGATCACCTGTGAAGAGGAAGACAACATACCTACATTAATACTTACACTATTATGTCTGCTGAGCCACACACACACTCACACACACACACACACACACACACACACACACACACACACACACACACACACACACACACACACACACACACACACACACACACACACACACACACACACACACACACACACACACACACACACACACACACACACGTGAGGTGGCACAACTGCCTTATACATACCTCATCTTATTTATGACCCCATGCACAACACACATGCAGACTACAACATACACAGACAAGACAGGCCCTTAATAACATGTACTGTAGCTACATCTGGTTAATATTGCCAGTACTATACACCTGTGAGATAAACGATATGTCAGTGTATACACCTACAACACAGTGCACCCGTTGTAACCATATTATTGCCCCTGTATAGCAGAGTACATAGACCTTCACAAAGATAAGTGCAAATATGTTACAGCTCCTGCAAATACACTACTGTGATTACTGATTCAATGCAGTGCAGTGAACCCCTCCAAAACAGGACAGACAAGTATTATACTCTGGCTAAGCATAACAGTTGTGCCTATGGCAACCTGGCTGCCCTTAACATTCTTAGGGTATATGTGAGCCATACCAAAACAGTTTCACACTCACCGGCTACAAGATGTTGAACTCTGGCCACACCAGGTGCACCTATGGAAATGTGAGGGAGGGGTATTATCAGCAAACAGAAATGTGCCATTGTTACCAGATAATGTGCATATTACAACATTTACAGTAGGAACTCTGTACTGCTCACATTGCTGACATTCTGAGTATGTGTGCAAAACTGTGTGTTACAGACAACCCCCCAAATGCAGTTTAACCCAACATCAGTGTACTGGTATGCAGAGGCTGCCACAATGACTGCTACAGTATTACAGTGATGAACACAGAAGGCTTACCTGGATGCTCCTCTGCTGTGGAAGCTATGCCACCCACCTCCATGACATGTGGGATGATGGATGCTTGGGAGCTGGTGGTTGATGCCAGGTTTGGCAGGAACTCCTCTGTGGTTGAGAGTGGTTGTTCAGCTGCAGGCCCTCCACTGGTGGCAGCACAGTCCCCTGGATACAGCAGCGGCCCTTTGTCATGCAGTATTTATCATATCCATGGTCCAGTGACAAACCTGCTTGTAGCTGCTTTCCTGTAGTCCTACTTGGTTTACAGATGTGATGAGGTCAGCCCACAGTGCAACTCATTGCTCCCAATTCTGGTGACTCCTAGAAAGTAGGATATTGTGATGGAGTCTGAGGCCATCCGCTATCACATTGTTTTCAGCAGCAGAAAAAGGTGGGTGCCTCCATCTGTACTTGGTGTGTAAAATATAAGAAGAGGGGAATACGTCACAGGACCATGTACATTGCTCTCTACTATGTACACACACTGCACGTGCAAACTGGCCAGCACTATCCTCCAGTAACTACCACATGATACCCCGCCATCTATCAACACACTACTTTGTGCAGCGGTGCTGAGCTGAGGTAAACTATTACTGGTGCCAGAAAGTCTGCTCTTCAGTTTTTCCCTTAGAACTTTCTTGTTCTTTTATTTCTTGTACTACATTTAGCTCAATCGACTTGCACTTCAACAAGCTGTTGTAGTTTTTATTGTAGTGCACTTAGGTGCTCTCAGCACTAGCTGTCCCTACACAGTAACAGCACCAGTACCTTTTAGTTATGACCACCCCTCCTGACATGATTGTATGGCAATTCCCTGTGCTTTCTCTTGCTAACCTGGTGCACTTGGGCATTCTGAGACAGTGTACCAACTGTCTCATATACACAGACAACCCTCTCCTCTTACCTCCCAACACTCATACATGTGAGAGATGCACTTATATCACCAAACAGGAAGCTGTGCACTCTCCAGCCAAGACTGAACTAGCTGGTCAAGAGGAAAAGGTCAACACTTGCAACACATCACATGGAACACACAGCCCTCCAAAACATCAACCATCACAACTCACACATAGAAACATAAAGCATATACCCACCGTCATGGAAGCTCTCAATAAAAATTTGCCGAAACAACAGAGACCCCAGAGACAGAAAATCACTCAACCACCACAACACAACACCAACCACAGAACACATAGCTCACCACCACAGTGTGCCCCTTAACCTAAGCCCTTAAGGCAAAACACTTTGCCCAATGTACTAATCATAGGAGACTCAATTGTGAGGCACACTGATCTCCCACTCACTAGGTTGAACAAGGAGAAGGTGGCAGTCAGTTTTCTATCAGGTGCCAAGATCCACCACATAACACATGCACTCAAGTCACTCCACAACAAATACAGATATGACTCAGTCATTGTCCATGTGGGTGTGAATGACCTGAGATGTACCTCACTGTACTACATGAAAAGAGATGTGATGGAACTCTTGGATTATGTGGTCCAGGCAGGTATGATCCTAGCCCTGAGCAGCATCCTACCATCACCCAGAATGATACCACAGTACGAGCAGAAAATTATTGACTTCAACAATTGGCTAAGTTTCTGGTGTCATTCTAAGGGGATCCAGTGTCTGTCTGTCTGGGATGACATAACTGACAGACCTGGATGCTTTGCCAGAGATGGCCTGCATCTGTCACCCCTGGGATTTCAGCTACTGGCTAAGGATCTTGTCACCCCTATAGTGCCTTTTTTATGCAGGGTTCCAAAGACCAAATTTCCACCATAACAGCTACAAACAAATGCAATCTGAGGGTCATGCTGTTCTCTGCTCAAAGTCTAAATCTCAAGATGCACTCACTCAAAGCTCTCCTCAAAATGGAGAATGTTGACATTTGTGCTGTAACGGAGACCTGGTTTAAAGAGTCAGAAAGCGCCCCTGCGCTTCCAGGCTACAAGTCATTCCATACCTTTCGGCCCCAGAATATGGCTGGAAGCTCTAAAGGTGGTGGTGTCTCCATATTCATAAAGAATATACAAACCTCTAGATTGGTAGCCTAGCATAATGCATCTGAGATACTCCAGGTACAGCTAACACTGGATAAGACAACAATACAAGTCATAGCTTGCTACAGTACCCTAACCATGTCCGTAAACTCTCATTCCACATTCATAAGCACCCTGGAATCTATCAAGGTCCAGCCCAATGCTCTCATACTGGGTGACTTCAACTACCCTTCCATCAACTGGGAAAACTATTCAAGCACCAATGCTCAATGCTTCCTGGAATTCATCAGTTCCAATGTCCTGGACCAGCTCATTCTGACCCCCACTAGAGGAAGCAACATCCTTGACCTGGTTATTACCAACATGGGAGACCAATGCTTTACACCTATAGTCAATTCCTCCCTAGTTAAAACCAACCACAAACTGATCACCATGGAAATCTCCATCTCACCTACACCCCCCCCCCCCACAAAGGTAATAACCCTATAAAACTTCTCCAAAGCTGACTTTTGGGCTCCTAAAAACAGAGGTGGCTAACTTCTCAGCACCCATGCCAATAGAAAATAGCTGCATAACTGCCAAATCATACACCAATGTACTGTATAAGCATCTACACAAATGCATTGAACTTGCCATACCAAATAGAACCAAGACGCTCTCCTCCAAAAAAAGGAAGCCAATCTGGTGGTCCCCAGCCATCAATAAACTCTACAACAGAGGAAAGGAACTGTTGCAGAAAAAAGTGAAGTCACAAGACTGGAAAAACTCCCTTATCAGCCTCAACAAAAATTTGAGATCCCTTATCAAATCCTCTAAAGCCAGCTACGAAGGCAGAATTGCATCTGACACCAAAAGCAACCATAAAGCCTTCTATAGCTATATCAAAATCCTCCAAGACAATACCCAGATTTGCTCTGAGTTATTACACAATGGTACTTCCTATACTCAGCCAACAGATATAGCCAACATACTGGCTGACAGATTCAGTGTTAACTTTACCCATCTCTCTCCCCCAAAGGCCCTATCACAATATCAGAAAGAAGCCTGGTACCCAACATTTCTGCAGCACAGGTAAAAGCTGCATTGTCCAAAGCCAAGAATACAGCATCCATGGGACCTGATAATATCCCTGGCTGTGTTCTACATGAGCTTCAAAATGAACTGGCACCACACCTATGTGCCTTGTTCAATCTCAGCCTTACCTCAGGCTTTGTCCCTAATTAATGGTGCATTGCTACTGTCATCTCTCTCTCCATAAAGGAGGAGTGACTACAGACCCTGGGAACTATTACACCATAAGCCTGATGAGTATGGTATGTAAAGCTATGGAGTACATCATCATGGACGTGCTTAACGAAGATATGGACAATCTCCAAACTCTTGGCCCCACACAGTTTGGCTTTGTCAAGGGGAGATCCTGCCTGCTGAACCTGGATGACTTCTTCGAGACAGTCAATAAGGCTGTGGATGAGGGTAAGGCAGTGCATACAGCCTACCTCGACCTGGCCAAGGCCTTTGATACCATTTGCCACTCAGGTATCATTGATAAACTCACCAAACTAGGCATCAGTCCTTATATCACTAGGTGGGTTGCAAAATGGCTCACAGACAGGACCCACAGAGTTGCAGACTCCAAATCAGACTGTCGACCAGTCACAAGTAGAGTCCCACAGGGCTCGGTCCTGGGGCCTCTCCTGTTTGGCATCTACTTCTTGGAAGTCCAGGCCAACACAGAGGGACTCTAGCTGAAAAGGTTCACTGATGACTGCAAGCTAAGAGTCATTATTAACTCCCCAAGTGATGCAGACATCCTACAAAAGGGCCTCACTGTGAACAATGACTGGTATTGGAACCATGGTTTTAAGCTTAATGCCAAAAAATGCGTTATCATTCCCTTTGGAAAAAACTCAGTTCCCACTAATTACCACATCAGTAGGAGCCCACTGAACACAGAAGTGGCCATAAAAAATCTGGTCATCCAGATCGACAGCCACCTCACCTTCGACCACTACATTGCCACTATGGTCAGAAAGTCCTTCTATGTGGCACATCTTATTACCAAACATTTCACATCCAGGAAAAAAAGAGGTCATTATCCCTCTCTACTCATTCCTCATTCGACCAATCATCGAATATAATGCCCTGTTTGGCATGTACCTGACCAGACACCCTCAAACCTTCAACAGTTGGAGAGGCCACAAAAGTACCTCACAAAAAAGATCCTAGGCCTGAAACACATTTCCTACATGGACAGACTCAAGAAACTTCATCTGTTCTTAGTCTCTTATTGTCTACTTAGAGGTGATCTCTGCTTGACTTATAAAGCCATGTCCGATCCAGCCCTACTTGAAATGCTGCACCTAAAGAAATCCCAATCCCCCCACAGCACACGCTCCAAAGATTACAACCTCATCACCACAATCAACAGAACATGCTAGAGGGACAGGCTTATCACCCAGAGACTGCCCATACTCTGGAATAAACTTCATGTTCATGTCAAGCAGAGCACCTCACTGGCCCTCTTCAAGAGAAATCTCGACGAGTGGATGGGTTACAGAAAGTTCACCCCAGGGATCACTCCAGTTGCCCTACTGCATAGAGGCACTGTAAACTAACATCTGGTGGCACGACACCAGTACAATTTTTTTGGGCTAGGCTTGCAAAGGCTCCAGGGCCATTAGCGTAGTACACACCTACGAACCTATGAACCTATGTATGTGGCTATCGACAACATAGTGGCAATATAGCTTGCATTTCCTGCTTATCTTGCTTTTTCCTGTTACTTGCTGCTTGTTGTCTAAAGTGTTCAACTACTTCTTTTCTGTTGCATTTATTACTGCTTGTTTATAGACAATCTAAATTGTAAGTGTTATTGTAAGCCTCTTACATTTGGTTTAAGGACTTGGGCTTTCGGCCCACCTCTTAGGTCTCCCTGGCCTTTCTCCCTCGATTCTGACACATATGGATGGACAATATCCTACAGTTTCTGCTGCCAGTCTGGTTGATATGGGCATCCTGACACAGTGTAGCAACTGCCTCATGTACATGGATAACCATGTACTACCACCACCCAGGAACACAATTTGTGAGAGATATAATTACATTAGGAACCTAGAGTCCATGCTGTCACCCTCTCAAGCCAGTATACCTGTCACCGAAAAGGTTGTCAACACAATCACTACACCTCAAACACCAACCACACCTACACAACACATACCACATATGTGGAGGTCCTCAACATACACATACACAAACAAAGGAGACCTCTGAGGCAAAAACACATGCGATCTCCACAGCCCTCCGCACCACATACCATGCATAGTACACACACTTGTGCCTCACAGTCACTAAGGCTTCACCATAAACCCAACATATTAGTCATGGGAGACTCCATTGTGAGACACACAAATGTGCCTCTCACCAGGTTGTATAAGGTGAAAGTCATGGTTAGTTGTCTGTCAGGTGCCAGAATGTGCCATATCACAAACGGACTGAAGTCTCTTAGTAGCAGCTAGTGTTATGACTCTGTCATAGACCATGTTAGCATAACTGCTTTTTACTGTCCTTTTGTTGTGAGATAGAGCGAATATCTGTTAGTGTTGACCTCAATTTGTAGTGAAATCCGTTGTCTGGAGTCCTATCTGCTTACTTAGTGAGAGAAAGTGAACATAACTGGTTTCATCTGGAAAGGGAATTCCTGCAACTGTATTGTCTGGATAATAGGTCTGTTTCTGATTTATGTGCCTTAAATCAGATGTACCTGTTACTCAAGCTGTGCTGAGAGACTGACTTACTACCTGCTGTGATATTCAGAAAAGTTAAATGTTTATTCTCATTTTTCATCTGCACTTTTTATTTACTATCTCTGTAATCTGTACAACTGGTTTTCCCACTCACCCACCCTGTTCTTGTGGTGGTCTTATGTCTTGGTGGCTGTGAGTTGCCCACCTATGGTATAAAATTGATACTGGACACTCCCCCCAGTTACATTAAATTAGCTCATTCTACTGTTAATAGTGAGAACTTAGCAAAGATCCACCCCTTTAGCTTCTGCATATTGAATTATCTCATTATCTTCTGCCTCTTCACTTTCTACTAAAAAAAAAAAAAAAAAAAAAAAACTCTCCTTGAACTAGTGAGATACAGATACAGATTATTTTTTGTATCTGTAAGTTTGTAAGCTGCTGACTGGTGCTCTTCATCTTTTCCCTTAGATCTGCTAGTACTCTGCTCTCCTGCACTTTTATTAGCTTATTGGTCTAGCACTTTAAACTATTCCCAGTGCCAGAAAGTCTACTCTTCAAATTTTCCCTTAGAACTAGCTGTTTTTTCAGTAGTAGCACTAAAATCTGAATCCCTGTGACTAGCACTTGCTCTAAAACCTGCTGGAAAGCACTAGGAAGCCTTAAACTGATACAAGCACTACCTTGCCAAGGTAAGGGAAAACAGCTCTTGTATGTTACAAAAGAAACACCAAACCAGACATGTCCAAGGGTCAGCTTCTGGTGATTTCTCCTGTCCACCTGGTGAATCTGGGCATACTGGGGCAATGCAGCAATTGCCTCGTGCACAGACAACCCTCTCCTCCTACCACCCAACACTACAACCTGCGTGAGATGCACTTACATAGACAAACTGGAAGCAAAGCTCTCTCCAGCCAAGATTGTGCTAGACAGTCAAGAGGAGAAGGTTAACACCTGCACTACACCTCAAGCAACACATAGCCCTTCAAAACTCATGGCACCAACATCCACACATAGTAACACTAAACCCACTTATGCAAAGCCCCTTAACATTAACCTGCCCAAGCAACAAGGACCTCTGAAGCTGAAACGTAAACAAACACCAATCACAACCAAAGTGACACACAGCTCAAAATACCAGTGTGCCACCAAAGAACAGCCCCCAAGGCAAGACAATGTACCCAAAACTTTAGTCATAGGTGACTCTATAGCCAGGCACACTGACGTCCCACTCACCAGGCTGAACAAGGAGAAAATTACTGTCAGTTGCCTGTCAGGTGCCAGGATCCGCCACATAATGCATGCACTCAGGTCACTCCACAACAAGTACAAATATGACTCTATCATTGTCTATGTTGGAGTGAATGACTTGAGACATACCTCCCTGGACTACATGAAAAGAGACATGGAAGAGCTCTCAGATCATCCTGCCTTCACCCAGAATGATATCACAGTATAAGGACAAAATGATTGACTTAAACAATTGGCTAAGTTTCTGGTGTCATTCAAAGGGGATCCAATATCTGTCTGCCTGGGAAGACATGATCTACAAACCACAATGCTTTGTTAGAGATGGTCTGCATCTGTCGCCCCTGGGATTCAGGTTACTGGCTAAGGCTTTTGCCACCCCTATAGTGCCTTTTTTAGGCAAGGCTCAAAGGTCAAAACCACCACAGTAACAGATAAAAGCATGCAAAATCTGAAGGTAATGCTACTCAATGCTAGAAGTCTAAACCTCAAAATGCACTCTCAAGGCACTCCTAAAAATGGAGAACATCGATATCTGTGCAGTAACTGAGACCTGGTTCAAGGCTGCAGAGAGTACCCCTGTAATACCAGGCTACAACTCTTACCACACCTTTTGGCCACCAAACCAGGATGGAAGCACTAAAGGTGGAGGAGTGTCCATATTCACCAAGGATATTCATACCTCCAGGCTAGCTGCCCAACACAATGCATCTGAAATTCTACAGGTGCAACTAATACTAGGTAAGACTGCAATCCAAATTGTAGCTTGCTACAGATCCCCCACCATGCCCCAAGATTCTCACTACACCTTTCTAAACATACTAGATAATATTAAGATACAACCAAACACCCTAATACTGGGTGATTTCAACTACCCTGACATTAATTGGGAAAACTACTCAGGTATCAACACCTTTGCCCAACGGTTCTTGGAATTCATAAATTCCAATGCCCTGGACCAACTAATCCATAGTCCCACCAGGGGATCAAATATCCTTGACCTGGTCATTACCAACATGGGAGATCGATGCTCCACCCCCTCATTGGTCAGGTCACCATAAGCTAATCACCCTTGACATCCACATCCCCCCAGTAGGGAAACTGCCATAAAGAAATTCTCCAAAGCCAACTTCATGCTACTCATGTCAGAAGTGACAAACCTCATGACACCCATGCAGACGGGAACTGAAAGTTCAACTGCTGAATCCTACACTGAGGCACTGTACGAACACATCCACTCGTGCATGAATCATGCCATTCCAAACAGAACTAAGATTGTCTCCTCCAAAAAAGGAACCCAATCTGGTGGTCCCCTGCCATAAACAAACTATACAACAGAAGAAAGAAACTGTTACATAAAAGAGGAAAATCCCAGGATGCAAAAAACTCCCTTACCAGCCTCAGTAAGAAGCTGAGATCCCTCATAAAATCCTCCAAAGCTAGTTAAGAAAATAAAATTGACAAAGATTCCAGGGACAACCACAAGGCATTCTATAGTTATGTCAAGAATCTAAATGGCAATGCTCAGATCTGCTCTGAGCTACAACAGAATGGTATTAAATATACTGATCACAAGGATATTGCCAATATCCTGGCAGATTGATTCAGTGCCAACTTCACCCCCCTCTCAGCCCCTAAAGGGCCAATCTCAATACCAAATGATTGCCAAATTCTGGTACTCACAGCCACATAGGTAAAAAACGCACTCTCCAAAGCTAAGAATACAGCATCCATGGGACCAGACGACATCCCAGGCTGTGTACTACATGACCTACAAAATGAATTGGCACCTCACCTAAGTGTCATGTCTAATCATAGCCTCACCTCAGGCTTCGTGCCTAATGAGTGGCACACAACTACAGCTATCCCACTCCGCAAGGGGGGAATCCACCTTGGATCCCGGGAACTATCGTCCCATCAGTCTGATGAGCCTGATCTGCAAAGCCATGGAACGCATTATCATGGAACTTATAAACAAAGACATTGGCAACCTTCAAACACTGGACCCCCACCCAGTTTGGTTTTGTTAAGGGCCTATCTTGTCTCCTCAACCTGATTGACTTCTTCGAATCAGTCTCCAGAGCCATAGACAAGGGTAAGGTGGTCCACACAGCCTATCTGGACCTTGCCAAGGCCTTCAACACCATCCCCCACTCTGGAATCATATATAAACATACTAAGCTGGGCATTAATCCCTACATCACTCGATGGGTTGCCAGCTGGCTTACTGACAGAACCCACACTGTAAAAGTAGCTGCCTCAAAATCCAGCTCCAGACAAGTGATAAGCGGATTACCTCAGGGTTCAGTCCTGGGACAGCTCGTGTTTGGCATCTACTTCTCTGAAGTACAGGTCAGCACTAAAGGACTCTGGCTAACAAAGTTCGCAAACTGGGAGCCATTATCGAATCCCCAAATGATGTGGATATTCTACAAAACTGCCTTACAGAAACAGATGCTTTGTGCCAGAGTCATAGGCTCAAGGTCAATGCCAAGAAATATATAGTTATCCCCTTTGGGAAAAACATGTACGCTTGAATTACCACATAAGTGGCAGTACACTAAAAACCGAAAGTGTGATAAGGGACTTAGGGACACAGGTGGATAGTGGTCTCACCTTCAATAACCACATAGCCACAACAGTCAGGAAATCCTTCTATGTGGAACACCTCATCACTAAGGGCTTTTCCTCCAGAAAAAAGGAGGTCATTGTCCCACTGTACTCATCCCTCATTAGACTCATTATAGAGTACAACGCCCCATTTGGTATGTACCTCACAAGACATCTGCAGCAACTGGAAAGGCCACAGAAATACATCACTAAAAGAATCACAGGCCTAAAGCAGATGCCCTATGCTGACCATCTAAAAAAACTCCAGCTATACTCTGTCACATATCGCCTACTCAAAGGCAAGATCTGTTTAACATGCAAGACCATGTCAAAGCTAGTGCTGTTGGACATGCTACACTTAAAGAAATCCCAATCCCTCAGAGCTACATGCTCCAGTGATCTAAACCTGCTCATCACAATGAACAAAACATGCTGGAGGGATAAGTTCCTGACCCAGAAACTCCCCATGCTCTGGAATAGACTGCCCATACATGTCAAGCTGAGAGTCTCTTTGGCCCTCTTCAAAAGGAACCTTGACAATTGGATGGGAGATAGGAAATTCACCCTGGGGATCACATCAGTCACGTTGCTAGACAAGGGACCAGGGAAGTAAATATTCTGGGAAGAAATAGCCAGGGAATTGTTATGGATAGGCTTGTATAGGTCCTAGGGCCGATAGCCTAGTACCAGCCTATGAACCTATGAACCTAAATGACTTCAGCATACCTCCCTGGACTATATGAAGAAAGATATAATTGAGCTTGCTGATTATGTGCCCCAGGCAGGTATGCCCCTAGCCTTAAGCAGCATTCTGTCGTCACCCAGAATGATGCCTCAATACAAACAGGGAATTATTGACCTTAACAACTTTCTTAGTTTCAGGTGCCAGTCCAGGGGGTCCAGTACCTCACAGCCTGGGAAGATATGATCTACAAACCACGATGCTTTGCCAGGTATGGCCTGCATCTGTCTCACCTGGGCTTCAGGCTTCTGGTAAAGGTTCTTGCCTCCCCCATGGTGCCTTTTTTAAGACAACTGATGTTATTAAAACTACCACCATATAAATGTCAACAATTGTCCTGCTAAATGCTAGGAGTCTAAACATGAAACTGCACTTATTGCAAGCAGTAGCCACCCTGGAAAATGTTGACATCTGTGCAGTCATAGACACCTGGTTCACAGCTGCAAGGAGCACACCAACTTTACCTGCTTACCCATCCTATTATACATTCAGACCCCAAACTGTGGGCAGTAAAGCTAAAGGATGTGTAGTTTCAATATCTATCATGGACATACACACCTCCAGGCTGGTCACACAGTATGATGCACAGAAGACACTCAAGGTGCAGTTAACAATTGACAATACCCCCTATTCATATCATAGCAAGTTACCAGCCTCCAAATCTGACTGAAGGTGGCCATTCCACCTATATGGACCTGTTCGACTGTATCAGAATTCAACCCTTTACCCCAATCCTGGGTGACTTTAAGTATGAAATGTAGATTGGAAGAACTACCCATGCCAGAATACAAATGCCCAGAGATTCATCAATGTTGTCAATGCAAACACCTTTGAACAGCTAGATGATACTCCCACAAGTGGTGGAAATATCTTAGAGATGGTATTGAATGAATGAGTAACCATTGCAGCATCCCTACAGTATCATCCTACCTAGTAAGATCCAAACATAAAGCAGCCACTGTCCAACTCACCATCTCCCACAGTACCCTAGGGCCGACATAAACACGTCTCTAAAGTTGATTATAGCCTCCTGAGAGATGGTGTAAACAGATTCACAGCCCTCTCCTCCTCTGTAGGAACTGGCACCAATATCCAAAAGTACACCAAAACACTATACAACCATGTATATAGATGCATGGAATCAGAAATACCCGACAGGACTACATCATCCTCTGCAAGGATAAGTAAACCTGTCTGGTGGATATCTGCAATACATAAACTCTATAACAAGAGGAAAACATCACTGTCCAAGACCAAGAAGGAGCAGGTGTCCAATTGGAAGCAATGTCTCCTTAGCCTGAACAAGCAGATAAGAGCAGTACTGAAATCCTCCAAAGCAAACTTTGAGTTCAAATTGGTGACAGACAATCATAAGTCCTTCTTCACATATGTCCACAACCTCAAAGGAAGCACCCAGATCTGTTCAGAAGTGGTGGTCAAGGACACCACATCTACAAATTCCATATATATAGTGAACTTGCTGGCTGACAGATGCAGTGAAAACTTCACCCCTCTGCCCCCCATCAGTAGATCAGGACATCCCCAGTACCTGCCCCTTTCCCCATACATCTAGGGAACAGGTCATCACTGATCTCTCAAAGGCAATAAATACAGCCTCCATGGGACCTAATAACATCCCAGGCTGGATCCTACATGAACTCAGGCAGGAACTTGCAGCACCATTAAGCATCCTGTTCAACCAAAGGCTGAGTACTGCCTTTGTCCCAGCTGAGTGGAGGACAGCCACTGTCATCTCTTTGCACAAAGGTGGAGCATCCACCGATCTGGGAAATTATAGACCCATCACCCTAATAGCCTGATTGGTAAGGCCATGGAATGGATTATCATGGACCTCATTAACAAGGACATTGTCAACCTCCAAATACTCAATCCCACATGGTTTGGCTTTGTCAGGGGAGATCATGTCTGTTACATTTGGTCGACTTCTTTGCGACAGTCACCGAAGCCATGGATGAGGAGAACACAGTGCAAACCACCTACCTTGACTTGGCCAAAGCCTTTGACACTATTCCCCTCTCGGCCATAATAGATAAACTCTCTCAACTAGGCATCAATCCATATGTTACCAGATGGGTAGTAAACTGGTGCACTGATAGAAACCACCTAGTCAAAATAGGGGAAGCCACCTCAAGCAGTACACCTGTAACAAGCAGTGTACCCCAGAGTTCAGTCTTGGGGCCTCTGTCATTTGGGATATACTGTTCTGTGGTGCAGGGCAAAACCAGTGGGCTATGGCTGAGCAAGTTTGCAGATGACTGCATGCTGGGTGCTGTCACCAAATCCCCTAGTGATGTGGACATCCTCCAAGATGGTCTCACTCAGACAAATGACTGGTGCCAGAAACATGGCCTCATGCTGCATACCATAAAATGCATCATCATCCCTTTAGGGAGAGTGATGTCCCCACAAATTACCACATGCATAACAATGTCCTAAGCATGCAATCAGTTGTGAGGGATTTGGGCACACAGGTTGGTAGCAACCTGACTTTTGATCACCATGTTACTTCTGTTGTACAGAAAGCCTTCTACATGGCCAACCCCATCACTAAGGGTATCTCATCTAGGGACGGGTAGGTCATAACATTCCTGTATTCCTCCCTTATAAGGCACATTATTGAGTAAAATGCCTCCTTTGGCATGTACCTTGCAAAGCACATGCAACAGCTGCAGAGACCACAGAGGTTCCTCACCAGGAGAATCCAGGGTCTCAACCATCTACCATATACAGATCGGCTAAAAGCCCTACCACTCTACTCAGTTTTATACAAACCCCTCAGAGGTGACCTCTGCCTAGCAGACAAGGCGATCATGGACCCCTCCTTGATGGGACTGCTGCATATACGCAAGTCAAGCTCCACTCGAGTAACCAGCACATGCGCTCTCAGCTCGGTCTGTGACATCATCAGGACTTGTTGCATGGGACAGATTTGTGTCCCAGACACTCCCCCATCTGTGGAATACACTCCATCTCCATGTTAGACAGAGTACCTGTTTACCCCTTTTCAATCACAACCTGGATAACTGGATGGGGAAGAGGAAATACACCCTTGGGATTCCACCCCGTGCCCTTGTTGGACTGGGGCAGCAGGTGTTGACTTGTATAAACATGGGCTAAATTCTTGGCTATGCTTATAAGGGGCTCATGGCCAATAGGCTAGTAACCTCCTATGATCCTATGAATACCGGTTATGACCCTGTGTGCTGTGATGGACTGTGTTGTTATCTCTTCACTCTCATCAATGCCATCTACTGTGGTGTGTCCCCTAAGGGGGACATCCTGGTACATGTCATACAGCCACCGTCCGACAAATAGGGAGTGTTACTACAAGTATATGTGGACAGTCCAGCATCATCCATGTGACAATGACAGACAGCACTGCAAATGTGCTATGGGGTATGGTCACTGTAGGTGTCCGACTTCTGCAGTACACAGATGTTTGTGGAATGTGTACATGTGCCAGATTTATGTGGACCCTCTGCCAGACAAATGTGGATGTCTGTCAAATGGTTGGACAGTATGTAATGGTTGTTCTCAGACTGTGGGGAATCTGGATGTCACACACTGGAACCTTCAGAAAACAGTTATGGTACAGTAATAGCTGTTACTGTATTCATTCCCTCACTTTGTAAGTTCAACATGTACACTATGTCACTGAGGTCAGGTCAGCTCTCAGTCAATGTGGCTGTCAACGCCACTCACATTACTGTTTTTAAACATGTGATGGGAAGGAGGGGAATTTAACCACCCCAGTGGTTTAAAATGTTTTTGTCTGAAGAAGTTGTTTTTTGTAAACAACGAAAAGCATTGTCAAAGCTTAATAAAATTGTTTCCTGCATCTGTGTGGAAAGAGGTCATGTTTTGGGCGATTTGACTTGCACTGCTTTGGCGTTTTTTGGAATTATTGTCTAACACATAATCCAGAAGCATTCATACATGAGCTGACCATTGTAGGAGGGACTGAGAGGGCCAGAGCTATGATGCATGTCTCAGTAGGCTGAGTCAACAGAGAAGCATGTAGGTACTGGATAGCTGACAATCAGCTACATGTCATTCCAAAATATGTACTACAGGCCTAATGTTGTACTCCCTATTCCCCATAACTGCATCCTCCCATCTGATTCCCCTTACATAGGGACTTCTATTACATACCTGGTAGAGTGCTGTACTCCTTTGTCTGCAGACATCTTGAATAATAATGATTGTGCTATCACAGTCTATCTTTGCAAAGAAAGTCACAGACCTGTTAACCATAGGCAGCTGCTTGCCTTTTGTAGGTAATGCTCATGAACAGGTGATTGTTTGTGCACCATTTTGTGGCTCAGACTTGCTAATTGCATCCAGAAAAGCTGGGTTATACTTTCATTAGCCAATGGCATGGCACAACAGTGCTATATTTAAGGCCTTCATTTCAGCTTTGGCCCCTTTTCTAGTCATGAGATGGACATCGTGGAGGTGTGGTGACTACATCATTACAGAGGGTAGGTAAAAATACTGTCCACTGCTAGGATTTATGTGGTATGTCCACAGGTTTGCATGCTATGTTTGGCTATTGTGAAAAGACTTTCTGATTATGTGGCAGTTTAGTGTTAAACAATGTGGGTTGAGATCAGTAAGGGGGAAGACCAGTATGAGTGTCATACTTTATACGCATCAGAATATGCATACTGCTGTAATAGCTGCTGGTCTATCAGCTGTTTATGTTTGTAGGGGAAGACTGTCACACATGTCCCTGTCACTTGAGCTTTGCCCCCCACCCCTTCATGTATGAGTGTTGTGTGGATCCCTTGGTTGTGAGGTATGGTAGGTCTGTAGCAAGTAGCTGAGCATAGTGCCGCATATGTTGCAGGCTGCAACTGTTGCATTTTATCCAGCAGTCGTACTGGGAGTGTAAACCCATTGGAGGACAGCAAGTTGTATATGTCAGTGAGGGAGCAGTGTCAGCTCTGTCGTTACAGCATAGCTAGGGTGAGGGTATCCATAACAGTCCAGGTGAGGCATGTGCTTCAGGTACATATGTTATGTAATACCACCATTCAGAGAGTGGTAGGCAACATTTAGTGTCCCTACCTGCAGGCCTTTGATGTGCTAACATGGGTAACAGTAAATGCAGTAGCACCAACAGGTTCTGCTTAAAATTGCGGGACTCAGTCATTTATTTGTTGTATTCACAAGCATGTACTTGAAGTGCAACAGACGGGAATCAAACTCAGGACTATAGGTGGCAAGATGTACAATATGCTAGGAATGCAGCAGATTAAACTACTGAGTCAGTACTATAGCAGGTGTATTTGCAGGATATATGTGCATGCATGCAGTCTGTTACACATGATTCCCATAAGGCATGTGTGTTCAGATGGGTATGAAATGTGACACTGATATGTCAGTCATGAGTTTCTAACCCCAATCTGTACTGACTTACCAGTTCTTCAGCACACAGACTAGGTTTTGCGACAACTGTGCCAAAAGTAGGTGGCACAACTGTGGGCATTCTGCAACAGTCTGTGCAACTGTCAGCTGCACCTGATATCCTAGGCCTCATGTACACCCATCAATATTTATTTGTCTGTGTTCTGGATTGGTTTCTGCATCACAGTCCCAGTACACTGTCAATTTTCTCATTATATGTGCAAGCAGTGTCTCACTGGCAATCAGGATATGTTTATGGAAACACCTGTTTTACTTCTGAGCTGAGTGGCCTAGTGGACTAATGCACTATGTTGTAGTAGTGAGGGTTCTGGATTTGAGACTTGGCAGGGGCTGTTTTTTTTTTTTTTTTGCAGATGTGCCTAACAGTGTCAGAAACAGAGAAGGTGTTTAAGGCAGTTTTAAGCACTAATTTTAAAAGAAAAAAATAAAAAGGGGTGCTCTGAAAGTGGTGAAATTGGGTCAAGCAGGGAGAAAAACATACTAAAATGCTGGTAGGGATCTGCAGGACAGGCATAGGAAAGGACCATATCTTTTCATTTTTTCTATAGCAACAGCTGTGCAGGTTGCAGACAATTTGGAATTTGGAGCCTCTGAGGGCATCATAAATGTGTTGATTGATGCATGTAATAATTAAGTGTATCCAGTGGATGCAGGTGTGAAATGGAGAGCTATGTATGGGGTGATATATTTTTCTGGGACAGATGCCATTTTTTTTTAAAGGAGAGAGTGGAATTTTGGGGAATCGATATAGGTACTTGTGGGGAGGTAAGTTGGGTAGGAGAGGTAGCATTTGCAAACAGACAAGACAGACAAGACAGCATACAGGGATGGTGTATGACACATGAGGGGGGTAAACACCTTGCATGGGGAAGGTGTTGTGGAATTGGAGAGGCATGTGCCCCCTGACAGCAGCAGTGAGACTGAGCTTCCCACCCATGGGCAGTCACCAATGCTCATTCACTGCCCCAAAGGTGGCTGTGCTGAGGACTGTGTGCTGTGGCCAGCCTGCCCCTCCAGGTTGGCCAGTCTGCCCTCAATCTGGTGCAGCAATAGTCAAAACCATGGTGGATGATCCTGCGCACCATCCCTGGTAGCTATTGATGGGTGACAACTCCCTCTCCACACCTGCTCCCGAGGGGGGACCCCATCCCCTGAGGTGTTTCTACCTATAGGTGGTGCCTACCTATAGGTGGTGCAGGACCGGCAGATAGAGCAGCACCCATGGCCAGCTGAGGTAGGGTAGGTGGATCTCCAGGAACCAGCCTACCCAGTCAAGCTATGATGTTGAGGTTTTTCAAAGTGTATAGGTTAGTAATGAACAGAACATTTAAATGTTAGTTATAAAAGCATGCCAGGATGTTGCAAATAACCCAGTAAGATAACATTGCATAGCATATGGAACACAACAATAAGTGGGATAACAGTCAGTATTGTAACAGCATGCCAGTAACACTTACGGCATAAGGCCAACATCATAGGTAATTCAACAAGGTATGTTAGTATGCAACCATTGTAATATATAACAATAATACAACACAATTCCGAACATAACATTTTGAGAACAACATATTTTAAACATAAACCATACCCGATGTATAACAATAACAAATTATGATGCAGATGGGTGGGGAGAGAGAGAAAGACATTCCATTACTACCAGTATAGGCTATATTGTTTGCAACAGTGCTCTTATATACTCTACAGGTCTGCCCTTACTTTATGTATTCAAGTGTCTTATAGCTTCTGTAGCACCTACATACTTCTTAAGCTATGTGCATGGGACAGTATGTGCCAAGCTGTAAGACCTACAGATACACTACTACAAGGGACTATTACATATCAGGGGAACATATGTGACTACCAAAGTGTACCGTGGACTGATGTAGTGTGGCTGTGCTATTGAGATAAATCAAGTGGATGTTAAATCTGTGTCCAAGAGATTTGGCAACAGTGATCACAGTCTGTGACAGCATGACACTTGAGAGACATGTATCATGCACAGTACAGAGAGTTTACACTTATCATGCCATCCTTGGCAGGCATGGGGTTAGACTATCAGCAGAGATTCACAGACACACCAGGCATACAGCTGTACCAAGATTAAACAGTTTTATTTTATTAACTTGCATTATTATTGTACTTGTTGATTTTTTGTTTACTGAAGTCTTATCACCTTGCAGATCAATGCTGTTAACACATTGGTACATCTGGATACACATATTAGTAACCCATTTGAACAGCCACTACAGCCATTTATTTACCTGTAATTCCTGTGGGGAGAGCATCTGTTAACAATACATAACTGTTTCTATTAATATTTAGTAGTACTTGTCCCAGGATTTGAACTCCGGTTTGTGTGTGACAAAATGTATATCATAACTAGGATTTATCAAACTAAGCTATTGAGTCACTGCTGAACATTGATTGACTGATATATGCCTAGAGCTCACCTGGTAACAAACTGTGACCTGGTAACAGAGGTAGAGTGTTATACAAGACTGCAGTGACACTTGAACACACATGCATGAGATTCATGCATGACAGAGATAGTAGGCGAACTGTACATTAACACATGGAATGCAGGTGTAGACAATTAATGCCTAGTGGGTGGAAATATGTGTGATGTGTACAGACCATATCGGACTGCTGGGTTGCCTACCTGACCCATATACCATTGCAGATGGTATATTTGCAATCTACAGCTATTACAGTTTCATACTTGCCTACAGCAGCGTAACTAAGTTCAGGAATGCATGTAGCTGAAATGCAATGGTTAACACAAGACAATCCTGAGATACACACTATTATACCTTAGCCGTTCCTATTCTAGGTTGAGATCTTAGTGCAGAACAAATATCATAATGCATTACATCTTGTAGTACAGCTCTACATCTACACTTTAGCAAAACTGTCTTTATCAGCTAACCTTCAGTCACTTCATGGTATTATTCCCGTGTTTACTTCACAGCACTTGTAATACTCGATTTCTTGACCAACAGCCCAAAATGCACACATTTTGCACAACACAGGTTTATTACAGTTGACATCATGCAATGCTTGGTATACATGTAACAGTCTTTATTGATGAAGACTTTAGATAATGCAGGTGTTGCAAGACAGCTGTAATTCCACAATTAATGCAGTAGTAAATTTATTTCCTTAATATTTTATGAATGCAGTTGAACTTTATTTCCTTAACATGATGAGTGCAGTTGAACTTTATTTCCTTAACATTATTAATGCTGTAGAAACTTTTATTTCCTTAACATTATTAATGCAGTAGTAACTTTATTTCCTTAACATTAGCATGTTTCATGCTTTCATCTGTATTGAACTGTACCTGACATTACTGACTTATATCAGTCCAGGTCCATAACCACATTCATTGCAGTACACTCAAAACAGAATATACCTACTGGCAGTTACCACTGTACTCTTTCTTATTTATATGACTATAGATTGCAAGATATATCTGTAGTCACCACATTCACAGTGCAACTTGGTCAGGCACCCTGTATGGACCTCCATTTTGTGAGCTCTTTCTTTGCAGCTGTGGGGAGAGAAACACACCATTATGTGTACCTGTCTGTCACACATGCAGATTAGTTACTGGTAAAACAAGCCAAACAATACTTACAAACTTGTCATCCCGAGCATCTTGGATCCAAGTGGCCAAGAGATCCCCCTTCCTATGGTTCAGGTAATCAAAATGGTGACACACCTGCTCATCTGTGCAGGGGATACCAGATGCACTGGTGAGGTCACGTGCCAGCCAGTCCCAGGCCTCCAATTTGTATTCCGACCCCTGATACTGGCTCTGCAGCAGCCAGATGTCATGGTCTTTTACTAGGAGTCCAACCATGACCCTGGACTCCAGAATGCCTCACTGCTGCACCCGGAAGCCCACACCCTCTCCAACTCCTGCCATAGTTCCTGCATGAGTCAAACTCCAACAGGTTTTGGCTGTATTCCCACATGCTCAACTTAAATATGGCAGTTTTCCACCATTTACTGCCATTGGGCCATTTTTAAAAATGTGTTGCTCCCCATAACACCACGCAAACCCACTGAGCAGTGCTTAAACTGGCAATGCTTAGCAATGCTTAGCACTGCACTAACCATTTTAGCTAGACTGATTAATGCTTAAATGGGCATTGCTTAGCAGGGCTTCACACTGCTAAGCAATGTGCAAACCAGAAAAGCACTGCTAAAATATTCCTGGTTTAAACAGTGCTTGGCTATGCTTAGCTGTGCTTGATGGATCTTAGCTGAGTGCAGCACTGCAGGATTTAATAATATATTTCATAACTGTGTACTTGCAAAATGAATGTTTAATAAAATGTCTGTGCATACATACAATATTCCATCAAGAGTGTAAACATACTCTTACATGTATTTGCAACATACACGCTTAATAACCTGTTTGTGTATACATACAAAATTCAATCACAGCTTAATAGTACATGCTATAAATGTATATTTCGATAATAATATTAATAACCTGTCTGTGTAATCACACAATATTTCATTGGGACTTATAATAATTCTCAGAATGTGTATTTATAAAATAACCTGTCTTTGTATTTGAACCCTGCACCTACTTCACATAAGGCTTTCACTCTAACCATTCCACTATGTAGTCATGTGAAATACTGTGCTACTTTTACATATATCTCTCCACTACATTTAAGCACCACTAAGCAGCATGCTGCACTGCACAAACCCGCTTAGCTATGCTTAAACTTGACCTTTCCTAAATAATTAAATGTATCCAGTTTCTATTTTTAGATGTCTGGCACATGTCCATTGCTATGCATTGTGCTGCACCATGCAAATACAATGAAACATTTAAAAAAATAATAAATGTATTAAATGATTTTAATTTCACTGCTTTGCCAGTGCAGGGGGTGTGTTACTCATCGCCGGAGACAGTAACACACTCCCTACACTGATTCAATCACCATGTTACATGGATCTTCCTCAGTAGTGCACCTTCATTAATCTGCATACACGGCTATGGTACCTTCCATGTAGGTCTTCCACTATTCCTTCACAGATTTTATTAAATCCCCAGGATAGACTTTTTGAATGCCTTGTTTTTTGTGCATTTCCTTCCTCAGTTAAACACTGCCCTGCATGCATGCATACTAGGAAAATAATCTGGAACTCAGTCACAAATACCAGTTAACAAATAGACTGTTGCTATAACAAAAGCACTGTGAGTAACTGACTTTTGTCTTGCAAACATTTTTTGCTTGACCAGTAAAACGTTTGATAATAGAATGTTAACAAGAAATCATAGGAGGTTACTAGGCTAATGACCTTAGGGCCCTTTCTGTTCAATATAGCATTAACATGTTTAGTTTTAGCACAGAGGTTTATACAGATAACCATTTGATAGCTGCGTAAGTTGACTGATCTCACAGACCCTGTTCAGCAGCAAGTCTGTTATGTAGGAAATGCTATATATATTGAGAATTTATTGTTAACATGACAAACAACAAGTCATGAGCTCATAGTATATAAGCATACTCCAAGCAACTTGCATGGACTGAGGGGAAAATGTAAAACATAAAAGAGACTGAATACATATTAGGAACAAATACCAGACACTGTAGGTGTTAGACATTTACCATTTTGAGGAACAGAACTGAATATGAATTCAGGAGAAGGAGAGGATAGGGCTTGACAAAAACCTCTGAAGTTGAATTCAGAAGGTGAGAGGTAGATAACATTGGGCAACAAAAATAAACATGAATTCTTGAGTTAGAAGTTGGAGTCCTGTTAGAATAATCACTGAACCAGAATTCAGTAGGTGAATGGAGTGAACTTTGACAATTGATTAGTAAACATGCATTTAGAAGGTTGGAGAGTGAGACCTTTGACATCCATACCTCTCACATGGTCAGATTTTTGCAGAATGTCCATATTTTTGGCTCACTCTTTTGGTCTGTTCCTCATAACATTTGTGGTATTCTGACAAATCACTGGGATGATCTGAGGATTTAAGTAATTAAATAATGGCACATTTGAGTTTCAGACTTCAAATCCCTTCAGAAAATGTTGGTTAAAACAAACCCTGTTAGTCTAGCAACATTTTAAGTTTATAAAAGCAATATTTAAAATATGCCCCTATTTTTGGGCTTTTGTCCCCCTATTTTGTTTGGTATTGTCTAGATTGCTTGCACTAAGAGATTGAGAAGTATGTTGACAGCAACCAATGATAATTAATTCTGAAGGAAGAAGATGGTGCCCTGCTGCAATGAGAGCTCAATATCAATTTGGTAAGTGGGAGTTAGTAAAAGAACAGGAAAGTGTTTCATGAAGTTCATGAATGCGACTTAGGTACAGGGCCAACATTTGCAAATTTGGTGCTGATGAGTTGAGATTTACAAAAATGAGGAAAACATTCACCAAATTAAACGCAGACACATAAAGGGTGATAGCTGCTAACATTTTGGGACAAAACCTGTATCATCATCTTACAGGTTTGTGTTATAAAATCTGAAGTATCACTGCAATATTTCATCATAGAAAGTGATCTTGCACTCTTTTTTCGAAATGATATTCCCCATCTAAAATTAACTTTTGGTTTACAAATGAGGTGAGTCCAAGAGGTGGAATTCGGTAATTTAATATAAAACTGTTGGACTTCAGTAGAGCTATTTACTTTTAGTGATATATTAATACTCTGTCATACAGTCAACTGGACACCCTTCATCTGAGGGACCAGCTTAACTGCAGACCAGGGATCACTGCTATATAGGAGACAGTTAGAAAAGGAAGTTGACTGTCTTCTTCCTGGGTACATATGCAAGCAGCTCTGTTTATATATGTCATCTTTAGTATTTACTGAAACCTTAAAATGCTAGCCTAATACCATCCTTCTAAAATTGAGATGCACATGGCTGAAACAAGGTGCATAGTACCTGCCCATTTTGCATGCATACTTCTGTACATGCACTAATCACAAGGCTGATGCAGTCAAGAACACATCATGATTCTGTATATTAACTCATTTGTCCCTGAGTCTCCTGTGTCAGTACAACAGCAGGTCATTATATAGCCATTCCACTGAAATGGGCATTTCATCATCATCATCATCATTATAATCATGTGCTCACACCTGCCTTCCCTCAGCAACTCTTCAAAAATCAAGGACACTATTTGATCCAGAGTTGTCTTGGTTGTAGCTGTGACTTTATTCCTCAATATTACTCAGTTGTATATCTCAGTAAAATTAAGTTGAAGTGTTCACAAAATAAAATGCAGATTCACAACTTCTGCAGTTTTATTTTGGGGCTAACTTTTTAGAATCTTCATCTGAGGCACATGAGTTATGAAGTCAGTCAAGACCATTACATAGAACTTTCCAATATGGTCTCATAATGTCAAACACATAAAATTATTACGATGAGTCATACCTTTGGACTTCGGTCGGAGATTGGGTGATAATTTTCAGAATTGTCTTAGTCTTAATCTATATGATTACTCTGGCATATAATTGTGTAATTGTGTATTAAAACGTGACCTCACAGTTGTTTGTGAAATAATGTTTTCTGTCTGAAATCACTTTCTGACTAGATATTTACAAGTGTAGTGAAATGTTCATGAAGTAAGTTCTTACTGATAGCATTTTTCAAATATGGTCTAAAAATATAGAAGTTAAGTTGTAATCTGTTCTACTACCGGCAGAGTAGATTCCTAGATAAAGCTGACATAATTTTCTTTGGATTAACCTCATGCCAAATGTCCACCTAAACCAATTTTTTTCAACCAGTCATGTAAGTAAAATTGACATTTCTTATGAGGCTCACTTTTACCATATAGGTGATCTGGGCTAGAACTGAGTGCTAAATTAAATTTCCATGTTAAAATACATGAGTTCACCTGAGTTAATTGTTCTGGCCATAATCCAAAAAAAGCCCCCTAAAGTGCCTACTAGCCTGTGTTCACTATTTATAGTACCTTCCAAAACAAGCAACCTACCAGAACTATTCCTAAATGTTCTGATTGTGTTAATAACTAAAGTGCGCTGAAATAAAAGGCAACCCCTTTTTCCCTCCTTCCAGTTTGTGATCAGCATAGACAAAATGATAATCCTGGAATATAGTTTGTGACCTTTCCTAACTTGCAAGCAAGCTACTTGTGCATTTGCTCCTTTTAACCTTTGTAAAATTCTTGCTGTCATCCACAATCCATGATAACAATTTTAAGCTCTCACTTGGTGCTAGAAAAGCATTGCCCATTACACCAGAGGGACATATGAAGTCACTTCCCCATTTATTATCTGCACTAGCTGAAACCCTCCCCCGAATTCCTCTACCAAGGCCATCCTCCATGCTATGGAAGAGAACAACCCTTTGAGTGTGGCACGCCTACACCCAGACTGGAGAGTTTGACTGACTGAAACGTAGAAGATGCTGACCGAGAAATAAAAATAAAGAAAAGTGAGAGGGAGTTCACACTCACACCATGGCAGAACATCAATACAATAGTGAAGCCTTCCCTTATTATATATTACAAGCAGTACCAAATAACAGTGACACAATTATACATTCTATAAATATAAGCAGAATGTGATACATGAAACAACAGGAACATATCTAATAACATTGAGACATGCAGCATTCTGCAATGACAGCCTAGGCAGGAGAAGAAAAGCGATAATGGTATCTCTAACCACTGAAAAGTCACAGTTAATCTAAAAGGTTGAAGTCTGAAGAAAGGACAGCTACAAATTACAAACTGGTTCCAACACCACACCAAAAAAGGAGATTAAGATAATAAAGTACAAAAAATGATAACTAAGATAGGTAAACATGAAAAAGAAAAGAGAAAGAAGACAGGAATGGGAAGACTGAATTATGATTTATATCTGACTGTTCATTTTTTTAGGTGTTCCCAAGCTAGAGACAAAGTATTGGGGGGGCAAACAAACAAACACACAAACAAAAACAAAAAGGATTAGTAATAACAAAGGATGTTGCATAGAAAGAAAGAAAAAAAGTTTCATATTATGTCATAACAATACCACTATCCCAAGGAATTTGAAATAGTATACAGTCTGGGTAAGACTTCACTAATAAGAAAATAGTTTGTCGGCATAATAAAATATGAGGAATAATAAAGTACAATATAATCAGCCATCCACCACACTTCTATCCAATTGCTTTAGTCCAGAGGTTTAACAACAGTGCTCATTAGTGGAATCATGGGATATGGAGAAAATTTCTGACCATGATTTATGACCTGTCAAGCTGGATTTCTCAGGAGATGTATGGAATTCTTCAGACAACCATGTCTGACTTATTCTGTCACTTTTGAGAGTCCACAGTAGGGTCCTCTTGGTTGGAGATTTTCTGAATATGATGCTAGGGTCTCACTAGGTGTCTGGTAGAATTACATTCCATGGAGGGCTTGCTGTTCCCTCCTTATTTGCAGTCTTGTGCATGTTGCTGGAGGTAGAGGGAGGTTATAAATTATTTTTTTCTGGAGGCAGTCCTTACTTATGAGATGAAGAATATAGAATGCTCTTCTTACCACTGTGGAGACATGGTGCTCTTACTGCAAGGGACAATAATACATTTTTTTGCATTGGGTTTAAGGTAATGACTTTGGCACCAATCATTTGTTTGTGTAAGGCCCTCTTTTAGGATGCTGACATCATTTGAAGACTCTATGACTGCTCCCAGGTTGCAGTCATCAGCAAACTTTGTCATCCACAGACCTTTAGCTTTTGCATGTACTTTGGATAAATAGATTCCAAACAGTAGAGGTCCCAGGGCTGATGCCTGTGGAACACCACTAGTTACAGGTCTGCTGTTGGAGGTGGATACCCCTATTTTGACTATATGTGTTCTATCAGTGAGCCAGTTAGTGACCCATCTAATCATATAAGGGTTGATACCTAGCTGGGTGAGTTTGTCAATGATGCCTAAGTGGGGGATAGTGTCAAAAGCCTTATGTGAAGACTGACCCTCCTTGAGTGGTTCACCAAATTATCTGTGTTGCTGCTTTGACTCTGTGTATGAAATCTGTTAATTCAAAATGTAGTTTACTAACCTCCAGTTTCACCTCGATGATCTCCAGTTTTACAAGGAGAAAATCCATCATCAGTAAATCTCCCTTCTTTTGCTGCTGGATTGCAAGCAAGTGATAGGACTCTATATCTGAAACCATGATTGTCAGGTGCTCAAACAAAATAAGCAGCTGTTAATCCACAGACATGTTGAGGGATCATTCAGCAAATTAGGATCAGAGGCTTTTCTGAGCTGTTTAGATAACTTCTTATACTGGGTGATGCACTATACTACAGAAATATGCAGTTAATCTGCCTGGCTGTCAGCAGACGTGTGGCATGGCTTGTCTCAGCCACACCACATTGACTGCATTTTTCACCTTCCAGGACAGGGCCTATAGTACTAAATGGTTCAAGACAATCTAGTGATCATTGCTTTGGGTTTGTTTTTCTCTTTATCACTGTCATCTTCCTCACTTTATTATTGGCCCTTTATTGTTTTGTTTCTCTCCATTTACTTTCATGTTTTCTGTAGTGGTGGCCTCTGATCTGAATGTGGTTCAGCAGTAGCATCTAGAGTGTCCTATACCCACTTCACCAAAAACTACTGTATCATCAGTGATTCCCAGAGCAGCTTGTGAGAAGTGACTTTGAGAGTATGCTGATGGCCTCTGGTGCTGCTTCTCTTGTGAATATGTAGGCTTCTCACTGGGGAGAGTAACTGGGGGTTCCTATTGGGTCACCTGGGGGGAGGTGGATAGACTGGTAAGAGCAGTGACTGAATAGTGGCTGGGAACCTGGATTGCCATCCTGGATTATGTCCTTTTGCAACTGGTGAAGTTGCATAGCAGCATAGGCCCAAACCCAGGCCTCTAGTGCATGGCCCAGCCTTGAGTATTGACTGACGTCTGGATGTGTTCACCCGTTTGAAGCCTAGTAGGTTATCTGCAACCTCCTAGTACCCCTTCATGATATTCTCTTTCTTTGCATGCCACTCCCCTTCCTGGTTTGTTTTCCAGTCCTATTCATCACCAGTTGCTCTCTGTCTGTGTATCTGTTTCTACTTAGTGGCTTACTATGCTCATATTTGTCATTATTTACCTGCCTGTCTTTATCTGTCTTTTAGTCTGTCTGCCTCACTCTTACCCACCTTCCTACACACTTCTTTCACATGTTACCTTCTTCCTTTGTCATTCTTTTAAAAAAAGGTACCTATGCTGAAAAAAATCTCCCATCCTACACCACTCTTCCCTTTTTCTTGTCCTTCCATGTAATCCTCTGCTTGCTGGCCCCCCAAATGTCTCATGCACGCAGTTTCTTCCCATTTACAATACAAAAATGCTAGGGACTTTGCTGTGTTTTCTAGTCCTTTTCTGGGTTCTTGGATATATCTGTGTTGTGTGAATGCTACCTGCGTTCCACATGGCCAAGGTAACAGGACCTGCCATTGTGCAGTGCACCTCTTAGGCCAAGCATGTCAAAGCTAAGTTGCTGCTATTGCAGACTTCATCATCATCAGATCACATTCTGCAACCTTGGCCATGCCTTTCTTTACTGCAGGGCCACATTATCATAGTTTTTGAATCATGGTCACTAAATGAATAGGAAGGATTTTCTTTTATTGTGTGATTATGGACCAAGCACATATTTTGTGTATATTCTTTGTGCTCTTCATTTCAGAGTCAAAGATGGAGTTGACTCTGTGAGTCTTTCAGCTCAGCTATCATAAAGATAGATTCCAGATATTAGGTAACTAGATACTACTGGCACCCCTTTCAGAGGGATGGGTGAAGCTTCTTAATTCAGTGGCCATGTGAGGATAGTATTTTACTGTATTATTGTGTGATGGACATTCTTTCTTGATTCAGCAATATCTCCCTTTCTCCTTTTACATACAGATATTTAAAACTGGAGAATTGTACACATAGACCTGCATCCTTTTTAGTATAACAAATGATAAATATTGTGTAAGGTTGGTAAGTGCAGGGGGTGGATATAGATCTTTCAGAACTACAGTTGTCATCCGCTTGACATCATCTGCTGCTCAGAGTTCCTTTCTGAAGTGGAAGAAATGATAGTATGCGTCCCCATAAGTAAACAAAGTGCAATTTCTAAAAAAAAAAAAAAAAAAAAAAACTTTAAAGTATTCTTCTTGGGGAATTTAACACCCTATACCCCAGTCTGATATTTGTACATATAATAATTCCCTAGCTCTAACAGTGGTGTGCCTCAGAGTAGGGAAGACATGAGACTGGCTTGTCTTTTTGATCTTTGACTAATTGTAGCAACTGCAATGTAATCACTATCACATAGATGGTGTGCTGACACTGTATGTGTGCATATTACTAAGAAATTATTTCTGACCTAATCTTGCAAATGGGTAATTACAGTTTAGGGCATGGAGAACTTAACAGATCATCTAATGTTGAAAAATATCCATGCAAAACAACTGCCTGTTGGTAAAGGTGTTGCACATCTTTCTAGGTAAGCACAAAATAATGTTTGTGTAATGTATAAATTACTACACACTTGTAGTATAGCTCATAGTATGCATGTATTGCTCAAAATGGATAATATTGCAAACAGACCTCTCAATTGTCCCTATTTAGGAAAAATGTTTCTATTTTTCAGGCCTGAGTTTCCCATGCACATGATGTATCTATTTTGGAGGCATGTCCCTATTTTTCAGGCTTGATTTACCTCTTTATACAATTTTATGTATCCCCTTTGTCACTCGTGACTTTTGAAGCTGTCTATTACACAGTAAGGCACACTATATAACCAACATGCTTGTAATAATTTAAAGAAAGTGTACACACAGCTTACATATCCCTTTTTCAGAAGCAAAAATAAATGACTTTGTGTGGTAGAATTTTGCAATACAGTTCATTAAATTCTACAGATTTTACAGTGTCTGTCTGATAAAATGCTTACATTTTTCCATAATTTTTGTTATTATATTTTTAAACATGTTTCCCAGCAGTATCCCACATTCCTGCTGGGAGCAGGAAGAGTTATGTGCTGTTTGGTAATTACACATCCATCTTTTTGTCTGGATGTACTTACTTTTCAAAGACCTTTGTTGCTATTTTCAATGTCTGAAGGTTGACAGGTATGCTGCAGATACTCCAAAAAAAAAAACAGGACGAATGCAAGTCAACCGAAAAGAACTTCAAAGCATTATGCTATGAGAACTACATGTACAATGAGAAAACTAACGTGTATCAGACTCCAGAAGTAATGCAAACAACAAATATAAAGGACCACCTAAAACATCAGTACCACCACTTTACAATATTCATAACATGGTGATGGCAGCAGGTCCATTGGGGGGGGGGCATAACAGGAGGGGATGACAGGAAAAGTGAAATAGTGTAGGGGAAACAAACATAAGAACACAGAGAAACAATGTAGAAGAGGTGAATGGGATAATCTAAGGGGAACAACTCAGGATAAGGATATTTTTTTAAGTATGATTTTGTTTTATTTGAAGATGAAAATGAGAAGGCAGGAAAAATAAGGAATATGGAGCATGGCGAACATATGCATTTTAGGAAACATTGAGCAGACAGATAAGAGAAAATAAAGGTGGCAATGATAAATGGGGGAGGGGAAGTGGCACACAGGTTAGCCAAAGGATAGACCACTCGATGAAGGCATGTTTACAAAGACAATGGATGCAAAATGAAGAAATGCCAGCACGGAAGGGGAACATAGTATGCAAGTCACACATGCACACATCATGAGAATAACAGCTCCCTGAACTTATACATACCTCTGAGAAAAGGGAGTATTCTGAGAAATGACATCTTGGACTTAGTGTATGTGTCTGATCTTTCAGCCATTCAGTCTCCTAGTTTTGGGATTCACTCTAGCAGGTCCAGACATTTCAAATGGTTACCAAGAAGGACATTTATTTAGAACATTTGCAGTATGCATACCAAGCTAATTGTGTGCACATACAATGGTACACAGTCAGCCTGCATTTTCACAATATAACTATCAAATTTGCATCAATCAGGATCGAACAGCTAGTTAGATATGCATTGCTCCTGCTGCCTATGCAATATTAATGACGGTTAATACCCAGGACAACTCCCTTTATAACATGCCCAGCTAATAAAAATAGACACAATATCAGGTTTCAGATCCAGCTGATGACCTTTCAGAGACAGAAGAAGCACTTCAGTAAGATGTTTGCAGGTACAAAAGTGGCAATAATATCTATGCCATATCTCAAAAATAGTATGCTTCAATCATGTGGAAAACTAGGAACATGTGCTTCCACATTTTCTACAGTCCTCAGCGTGTCACATGTCACATTTCACACGTCAACTGCTGCAGTATGGGGATCACCAACTCAGTGAGTTTGTTTTCCTCCATGATGTCCAGCTGACATCAAATATTGACTACACCCACCTGAACTACAGGGTCTAACAAGGTAACGTTATCCTGTGGACTTGTATCTCTCATGGCTGGTGATCTCTCGGACAGCTCACTAGTGCTACCTTCTTCCTCCAGGGCTTTTGGATCTTCACAGGTTGCAACTGAAAGAGAGAAGAAAGACAAGAACATATGGGAAAACATTCAAAGGACATATACTGAGTTATGGAGCATTCAGCTGATATACCCATCCATTATAGCAGATGACATATCCCCCATAACATAACCCCCCTAAAGATCCCCCTACCTAATGAATGTACTATGAATATAAAGAGGCAGTACACAGAGGTGTATGTTGTTTTTGCACCTGCTACTACACATTGCAAAACAAAGTTAAAGAATCAAGCACAATGCATTAAATTCTCCAAAAGTGACACAGTCATGACAGGTAAAAATAATATGATCATACATTGTCATGCAATGTCCGCTTCCTAGCTATGAAGCTACATATGAATAAGTTACCATAGATCACGTGGCTGTCACACATGCCAGAGTCTGACAGATCTTACAGATACTGTGTTCAAAATTACCTAATGAGACTTCTGCCTAACCCACCCTAACACAGGTGTTCACAATATGAACATGCAATTTCTAAATGATCTAGAAATTGTCTCATGTTCAGAGACAACCATTTACTCTTCAAAGAAACTAACACAGTAAGTGAGAGACGTGCATACACAATTTCCTTAGGAACAAAAATCTTACTTGCAAACAAGGTTGTCAAGAACGCACATGCTACATCCACCACAGATACTATATGCGACGCACATAGACCATCTTATGGTAAGGCACTAAAAAGCAACGCTCCCAAACCTCAAAGACCTCCTAACCCTGTAAATGGCAATGCCTTTCCTCAGCAATCTCTAAAGCACACATCAAAAGCTACACAAAACACACGTATAGCTATATTCAATGGAACCTCAAGAATGAAGCCCGTAAGGCAGGCTAACACTTTATCAAGGACTCTTGTCATAGGGGATTCCACTGTACAACATACAGATGCCCTACCCATCTGACTGGACAAGGACAAGTAACAGTTTCTTATCTGGGGCCAAGATTAGATAGGTTACACACGTACTCAGGTCACTGCACCACATGTACCAGTTTGTTTCTATCATAGTCCGCGTGGGTGTAAGTGACCTGAGACATACCTCACTGAACTATATGAAGAGAGCTATTATGGATAGATGGGTAAGTACCTTGCATTCCTTGCAATGAGCAGGATTCTACCTTCATCAAAGATGATGCCACAGTATGAACAAAAATGATTGATTTTAACAGTCGGGTTAGTTTTTGGTGTCATTCCAGGGGGATTCAATATTTGTCAGCATGCATGGACAGGGTTAACAGATCACATTGCTTTGCCAAGGATGGTCTGCACCTTCCCACAGGGCTTCTGGATGTTGGCTAAAACTTTATCCACCCCTAGAGCCTTTTTTATACAATGCCAAAATGACAGACCTGCAGACATGGCAAATAAAATGTAAAAGAGCCTAAAGGTGCTAGTGCTGAATGTTAGGAACCTTAACAGAACGCTCCATACCTTACAAACTATCCTAACCCAGGAGAATATAGACTTCTGTTCCATTAACTAGACATGGTTTAAAGCCACAGAAACTACTCCACCAGTGCAAGACTACAGTGACTTTCACACATTTAGACAATCAGCTGCAGATACAAGGCCTAAAGGTGAAGTTGTCTCAATCAACATTAGCAACAATTATACCTCTAGGTTGGTTAAACGGAATGATGTGTTGTAATTCATCCATGTGCAAATCACCACAGACAAAGCCCACTACCATATCCTAGCAAGCTACAGGTCATCATCTATGCCCCAAGAATCCCATAACACATACCTAGACCTCCTGGAGGCACTCACTCACCATCCACCCAAATAAACTATTCATGGGAGACTATACCACTCTATAGACTGGGAAACATACACTGCTTCCAAATCACAGGTATAATATTTCCTGGACTTTATTAACACAAATACTGTTGACCAGATAGTGCACACTTCAACCAGATGTTCAAACATACTGGACCTAGCACTCACCAGTATGGGACAGCACTGCACCCCCCACCTATTTCATGTTCTTACTGGTGAAGTCGGATAGCAAAGCTGTCTCCTATGAAATAAAAATCATTGGGGAAAACCCAGCTAAAACTATAATAGTTAAGACCTATTCTAAAGCAAACTGCATCTTATTAAGAGATAGTTTGTCAAAATGCCATGCCACCCTGAACCCCCAGCCTATGCAAAACTGGTCACAAAAACGCTATACAACTAAGCAAATGGCTTCATAGAGGCAACTGAACTTACCAGAAATAATTCCAAAACAAACATCAAAAACAAACCACACCGGAGGAGGCATAATATCAACAGGGCATAAAACTAAAGGAAAAAAAGTCATGACCAAAATCAGAAAGTGCAACTCTCATCATGATAAGAACTCACTGATTAAACTAAACAGGAAGCTAAGAGGACTGAAAAAAACAGTTATGAGGTTAGGATAGCCTCTCAGGCTAAAGACAATCACAAGGCCTTCTACAGCTATGTCTAAAATCTTAAAAGCAATTCACAGCAGTGTACTGAACTGGAGGTAAATGGTACTATCTCCACCAAGCAAAGTGACATAGCAAATCTGTTGACAGATAAATTCAGGTGTAACTTCACCCCAGCTCCCTCCTGGCACCACCTGTAAAATTCCTACTAGTATACCCCCCTCCTCAACTATTAGGTAGGAGCTGGTCCAGGCGGCACTCACTAAGGCCAAAAAAACACAGCAACAGTGGGCCATGACAGCATCCTATGTTGTCTCATAAATAGCTTGAAAGATGACTTATCAGGATTATTTGTTTTACTTTTCAATGACAGCCTCAAAACAGGCTATGTACCATGTGAATGGACGATGACAACTGTTATCCCTCTTCACAAGGGTGGTTTATCAAGCAACCCCAGAAACTACATACCCAACAGTCTGACTAGACTAATATGCAAAGCCATGGAATGAATGATCATGGAGATGATCAACAAAGACACTGACAAGCTACACACACTGAACCATACTGGTCTGGCTTTGTCAAAGAAAGGTCTTGCCTACTTAACCTGGTAGATTTCTTTAAGAGCATCACCAAGGTAATGGATGAAGGGGGAAAAGATGCATACAACCTACCTTGACCTGGTTAAGACATTTTATGCAATACCCCACAGGTATTGCTGGCATAAGTCCCAACACAACCCACTAGTTTGCCAGCTGGCTCACAGATAGGACCCAAAAAGTCAATACTGGTGGCCTACATCCACCAAGAGACTGGTCACAGGCAGAGTACCTCAGGGCTCTGTGCTGGGCCTGCTCCTGCTCTGGTTTGGCATCTACTTCTTAAAAGTCAAGGCAAAATGTCAAGGGTTTCTAATTCAACAAGTTTGCAGATGACTGCAGATTTGAAGCTAACGTCCTATAAAATGGTTTAACACAGACAAATGACTGGTGCCAAAGCCGCAGATTAAAACTCGATGCCAAGAAATGCATTATAGTGCCTTTTGGGAAGATATCCACTCAGGTTAATTGCTTCATTGATAAAACACCCCCTAGAGATGAGCCAGTAGTTAGGGAACATATGTAGACAGTAATCTGGCATTTGACCATAGTCAAGGTGGTAAGAAAATCTTTCTATGTTGCCCAACGTATGAGTAAGGGTATGGCATCCAGGTTCAAGGAAGTTATAGTGCCAATTTACTTGGCCCTTATCAGACCCATCTTTGAGTACAATCTCCCCTTTGACATGTCCTTGATCAGGCATATGCAACAACTGGAACACCAGCAAAGGTCTCTCACCAGCAGAATCCAGGGTATAAGCACACTGTCCTACATATATAACCTTAAGGCCCTATCTTTATAGTCAGTCTCTTACAGGTAACTGAAAGCCAGTCTATGCCTGGCATATAAGGTACCCAACATCAAGTTTTAGTGGATCTTTTGCACAGCCACAAAATAACCAGTACCAGATACACTAGATCCAAGGATTTAAACTTTGCTTTCACCATAAATAGAACATGATGGTGGGCCAAATATGTGTCTCAAAAGATCCTCACATTTTGGAATAGGCTTCCCATCCAGTGAGACTCTATCCTTAACCTTATTCAAATGTAACTTTGACCACTGGATGGGAAATCATAATATTCATCTCCATTCTGACCCTCATGTCTCTGATGGACAGAGGCCGATAGTAATTATTCCCTAATTAACATACCCCCTCCCATAAAACCTTTAGCAACCTCCTAACTAACATACCCCAAATAAATGCCCAAATTACAAGGGGATACAATGGGGTTGGATTGTGTTGCACAGCTCTCTAGCCTAGAAGGCTCCTATGAACCTAAAATGAGATATTTGCACACATGTTGACCTCACCTAACAATTGTTTTTATATTTCAAGAGAAAGTGTAGCCTCAAATTAAGGGAACAGCAGTTGGAGCTGCTATGTTTCCAAGTTCTGCAAAGTGTTTTAAGGGATTTTAGGAAAAAGAATATGTATATGGTTTATTATTTTATGAGTTGCTGTTGCTATCATTATATAAATGCCATATTTGTTATTTGCTATGGACCTGTAACTAAACCTGTAAATTTTTAAGAATATGTAAATGGTATCACTTCCTTTTCATAACTTAGTTTCATTGTTATCAATACTAATATTCACTTTTATAGCTGTTGCTTTGTACAAAGCATAAATCAAAGCATTTTGCATAGACAGATAGGTTAAGAAACTTGCATTTCTTTATGTTAATATTATTCATCTATGATATATAAAGCTTCATGTTATGACAGCACAAATATTAAGAACTTCATGGACTTACCATTAATGGTACTAAATAAATCATAGAGGACAATGAGATATATGATTCAATCTTAAAAATATATTATAACAACTCTGTTAATCTTGAAGGACAATGTTATAAATAAGAGGAGATATAAATATGTTTATTATTTTAATGACTATTTTAAGAGATAAAAAAAACAATACTGAACACATTCATATGTGCATGACATGTAACTGACTTTCAGTGTATTAGAAAAGTTTTATAAAATAACAGGAAAAGTTTAATGGACAATAGTGAGGTGACAAATGCTCTGCGCTATGCACCTACATTTGGTTATAAATGTACAAAAGATGTGAAGCAGATTTTAGAAAAAAAACAGTTGGCCAAAGAGAAAGTTGTTAAGAAAAACACAGCATGGCCACGTAAATATATGTCAAAGTAAAAAGAAAAAATATATACATACGAACATATTCATACAAACCAGGCCATCAGATTTTCCATTTATCATACCATTTTCTTGTATTTATTGACAGCTTACTATATCAGGAAGACTGTTAGATATTTTATGAATGGATATATGAGGATTTACATTCTGTCAAAAATGTAGGATACATTCATGTTGCTCATTGTAAAAAGTTTCCTTGTCATGCTATAGAACATTACAGAGTACCAGTTTAATACACTCCTTAATGGCATGGTGCTCCCATGGTTCAGAGAAATAATTATCTTAAAAACATTCTTAAATAAGATGCCTTTAAAACAGTAAATGCATGATCATTTTCATATTAACAGAGTTAACTGATGTTTGAATCTAGTTAAAGGACTTATATAATATAGAACAATGTTTTTTTCCCTGCGATCTGAAGAAGTTCTTTGAATGAAAGCATTTTCTGATTTTCTTTTTTGATGTAATCTCTTTTACTTTGTGATAAAATTTTTATTTTCCATTGTTTAAATCTATAACTTTTTTATTATTGTTTAGGAAATATAATTTTAATTCAGCAGATCCTATTGACAGAGTAAATATGTGGCAATGTCATTAGGGATACTGTTGACTTGAAAAATTATACTCCCAGCAGTGTCACCCTAAAAGTTGTCTGTGCTTCATTGTGGATAGAAAATTGTTTTGAAGGAACAGCAGGATTCTTTAAATGTTAAAAATCAACTTTATAAAAACTCAAGCAGTTTGACATAAAATTTCTACTGAAAATAGCACACTTAAACTCTGAAGTTATTAGATAAATACATGATTTAATTTATAGGTTCATAGGTAGGTACTAAACTATCTGCCCAAAGGCATTTATAAGCCTAGCCAGAATGTGTTGGCTTTCGCCACCCCCTTAGATTAGTTTCCTGTGCCTCTGTCCAGCAGAGCCATTGATGTGATCCATGGGGTAAACTTTCTGTTTCCCATCCACTCGTCAAGGTTTCTCTTGAAGAGGGTTAGCGAGGAGCTCTGCCTAATGTAGATTGGAATCTTGTTCCAGAGCATAGGAAGTCTCTGGGACAGGAATCTATCCCTCCACCACGTCCTATTTATTGTTGTGGTGAGGTTTAGATCCCTGGAGCATGTGACTCGAGGGGATGTGGTTTTCTTTAGGTGGAGCATGTCCATCAATTCTGGGTTGGACATGGCCTTGTATGTCAGGCAGAGATCACCTCTGAGTTGGCGGTATGCAACCGAGTACAGCTGGAGTTTCTTCACTCGAGCTGCATAGGGCATCTGCTTGAGGCCAGTGATCCTCTTGTTGAGGTACTTCTGTGGTCTTTTCAGTTGTTGCAAGTGTCTTGTAAGGTACATCCCAAATGGGGCATTGTACTCTATGATGGGTCTGATGAGTGATGTGTAGTGGGGCCCAATGACCTCTTTCGATCTGGATGCAAGCCCTTTTGTGATTAGATGGGCCACATAGAAGGATTTTCTAACCACTTTGGCAATGTGATTATCAAAGGAGAGGTTACTATCTAATTGGGTCCCCAGATCCCTTATTACATCTTCCATATTTAGGGGACTACCACCTATGTGGTAGTTTGTGGGTACTTTGTTTTTTTTCCAAAGGGGATGACTATGCACTTTTTGGCATTTAGCTTGAGGCCATGGTTTTGCCACCAGGTATCTGTCTCAGTGAGACCCTTTTTGAAGATGTCTGTGTCAGCCAGAGAGTCAGTTATAGCCCCTAGTTTGCAGTCGTCTGTGAACTTGGTCAGCCATAGTCCTCCTGTGCTTGCCTGTACCTCTGAGAAGTATATGCAGAACAGGAGGGGTCCTAGGACTGAGCCCTGGGGAATGCCACTTGTAACCGGTTTAGAGTCAGACCTAGCTCCGCAACTCTTATCATGTGGGTTCTGTCTGTGAGCCAGTTGCCAACTCATCTTGTGACACAGGGGTTTATGTTCAGGCTGGTGAGCTTGTCTATAATACCTGAGTGGGGAATGGTGTTGAAGGCCTTTGTGTGATCTAGGTAGGCTGTGTGGGTCACCTTTCCCTCATCTGTAGCCTTGGTAACTGTCTAAAAAAAGTCCACCAGATTTAGGAGGCATGATCTGCCCTTAACAAAGCTGAACTGGGTAGAGTCCAGTGTTTGGAGGTTTCCAATGTCTCTGTTAATGAGATCCATGATGATGCGCACCATAGCTTTGCAGACCAAGCTAGTCATGCTTATAGGGTGATAGTTCCCAGGGTCCGTTGTGGCTCCACCTTTGTGGAGTGGAATAACTGTTGCTGTGCGCCATTCTGTGGGCATGAAGCCTGTGGAGAGGCTGAGTTTAAACAGTGTGTTTAGGTGAGGGGTTAGTTCATCTTTGAGCTCATGTAGGACACAGCCTTTGACACCATCTGGTCCCATTGATGCTGTGTTTTTGGCTTTGGAGAGGGCTGTTTTAACCTGAGTGTCTGTGATTTCATGAGCATTATGTTCTTCTGGTATAGTTATGGGCCTTTTGGGGGTGAGAGGGGGGTGAAGTTTGCACTGAACCTGTCTGCCAGGATGTTGGCTATATTGGTAGGTTCATTGTATTTTGTACCATTCTGCAGTAACTCCAAACAGATCTGAGAATTGCCACTTAGATTCTTGACATAACTAAAGAATGCCTTGTGGTTATCTTTGGAGTCCATGGCAATTTTTCTTTCGAAGCTAACCTTGGATGATTTTATGAGGGAACATAGTTTCTTGCTGATACTGATCAAGGATGTCTTCCCTTCTTGGGATTTTGCTCTTTTCTGTACTAGTTTTCTCCTTCTATTGTATAGCTTGGTTATGGCAGGGGTCCACCAGACTGGTTTCCTTTTCTTGGAGGAGTGAGTCTTGGTTTTGTTTGGGATAGCATGATCCATTAATTTTTGTAGGTGCTCGTAGAGTTCATTAGTAAAGGATTTTGCAGCTAGGACAGTGTTATCCTTTAGCATGGGGGCTTTGAAATGTCCCACCTCGGTCTTAAGTAATGTGAAGTTTGCTTTTGAAAAGTTTTTCACGGTGGTTCATTTGACTGGGGGTAGTGGCGGAATGTGGATATCCAGAGAGATTAGTTTATGGTCAGATTTAACCAGCGAGGGGTTGACCTCCAGTGTGGAACACTGGTCGCCCATGTTGTTGATGACCAGGTCCAATATGTTGTCACCTCTGGTGGGGGTGTTGACCAGTTGATCTAGGGCATTTGAGTTTATAAATTCTAAGAAATGTTGGGAAAGGGAGTTTGTGCTTCAGTAGTTCTCCCAGTTAATGTTTGGGTAATTGAAATCAACCAATATCAAGGTGTTTCATCATCATCATCATCATCCCCTTTTTCCCATTTTGTTCTTGTACACTGGCACGAGTATGTTTATTCTCCAGTCATCTGGAATACGCCTTTCTCTCCACACTGCAATTAGTACCCTCAGGAGGCATTTCTCCCCTAGCTCACCCAGCATCTTTATCATATCTGCTGTGACCTCATCTGAGCCTGCTGCTTTCCCTGACTTCATTTTCCTTAGTGCTGCTCTTACGTCTTCTAAGCTGGGCTCCTCTTCTACTCTCATTGTAGGCTGTTTCTGGGGCAGTACCACTTCTGTGGGGTTTTCTTCATTCAGAAGCTGCTGGAAATACTCCTTCAATCTGCCTTTGATGTCCTGTGGGCTGGTAAGCAGGTTGTTGCTGGAATCCCTTATAAAGGGTGTCTGACTATCTTCTTTATCTTTCTGTCTTTGCCTTGCAACCTGGTATAGTTTCTTTGTGCCCCTTACTGAGTCACTTTCCAGAAGCTGATAGAGTGCCTCTGATGTCCTATTCTTTGCTATTGCAGCTTCTTTCTTAGTTTCTTTGTTAGCCAACCAGTAGTCCTTCCTAGCTTGGTCAGTCTTTTCAATCTCCCATTTCTTTCTGCACTCCTTCTTTCTTTTGATTACTTCAAGGTGTTTGGTAGGACCTTTATGTTTCCCATTGTTGCCAGGAATGGGGACTGGGGGTCCTGAGACATGGTGGGTGATCTGTAGAAAGCTATAATTTGAATAGCAGCTTTGCCCGTTGTTAGTTGCACATGGATGATCTCTGCAGTATTGTGCTGTGCCACTAACCTGGAAGTGTGGGTATCCTTGATGAATATGGATACTCCCCCGCCTTTTGTATTTCGGTCCGGGTTTGTGGCCAAAATGTATGGTATGAGTTGTAGCCTGGTAGTGCTTGGGTGCTCTCTAGAGCCTTAAGCCAGGTTTCTGTTACTGCACATATATCCATACTGAGGAGTGCCTCGAGTGTGTGCATTTTGAGGTTTAGACTTTTTGCACTGAGTAGCATTACCCTCAGTTTTATGTTACTTATGCTATTTACGGTGGTGGGTTTGTCTTTTGAGCCTTGCCTGAAAAAGGCACTATGGAGGTGGCAAGAGCCTTGGCTGGTATTCTAAAGCCTAAGGGTGACAGGTGCAAGCCATCTCTGGTGAAACAGCGTGGCTTGTCGAGCATGTTATCCCAAGCTGACAGACACTGGATCCCCTTTGAATGACACCAGAAGCTTAGCCAGTTGCTGAAATTGATATATTTTTTTCTATACCATGGTATAATTCTTGGTGAGGGCAGGATGCTACTCATGGTCAGGGTCATACCGGCCTGGGCTATGTGATCTGAGAGCTCCTCCATGTCTCTTTTCATGTAGTCCAGGGAGGTATGGCTCAGGTCATTCACACCAACATAGATAATGACAGAGTCATATTTGTACTTGTTCTGGAGTGACCTGAGTGCTTGTGTTATGTGGCAGATCCTGGCACTCTCCAGTTTGGCTCTCACAGTGTGGAATACCAGACTTTGCTCACTTGGAGGAAATCACAGAATACATCAAGTATTCTTTGGGTGGATTATTTCTCTCATCTCACCTGGGAACACGTAGGGATCCCACAAAACTTGCTGGAGACTGTTGCTGAGGATAAGACAGTCTGGTCTACTCTGCTTGCTATCACCATGATTGCTTTCTGGATGATTTTCTGTTGGATGTGCAATACCCAATAGCATGCATCTTAATAATTTATTTAATTATATTTATTTATTTTACAATTTGATAACTGGGTAAGTGAACTGATTTACTGACCTGTTTCAGTCATGAACAACAACTTTTGCCATATCTAATTCAGAATGACCTCCTTACTCCCACCCAGCACGGATTCTGCCCTGGCCACACTACTATAACTGCCCTTCTATCCCTCCTAGAAACTGTCAATCTTGCTCGAGACTCTGGAATCATAGTATCCGCAGTTCTGCTAGATCTCTCAAAAGCCTTCGACACCATTTCCCATTCCCACCTTCTCCTCCATCTCACAAACCTTAATCTCTCCTTCAACACTCTGTCCTGGTTCTCCAGCTACCTTTCAGATAGATCGCAAGCTGTCAAATGGAAGAACTCCTCCTCTTCCTTCCTGCCTACCCCAACTGGTGTTCCTCAGGGATCCATCCTTGGACCCATGCTTTTCAACATCTTTGTAAATAACTATCATGCTTGCATCCCTGTCACTACAGTCATCCAATACACTGATGACTCTACTTTGGTCTGTGCCACCCCCAACATTCCTGAACTTCTGGATAAAACTCAAATAGCTTTTTCCACTACTGAGAGTTGGATGCACCAAAATCACCTCTCCCTCAACTCTAATAAATCTAAAATCCTAATATTCCTCCCCTCCAAAGTCCCCTCCTTTGACAAAAACACTTTCAAGATACTAAGCAAATCTTCCAATTCAATAGAAGTGGTCCCCTCTGCAAAACTCCTAGGCATCATCATAGACGAACACCTCAAATTTGATCTTCATATACTTCAAAATATAAAGAAAACCCACCAAAAGTTAGGCATGTTATATAGGAACAATCCATTTCTCTCCAACTCCTGTAGGCATACCCTGGCAGTAAGCTACCTCCTACCTTCTCTTATATACAGATCTCCTATCCTAACCAATCTGTCCTCATCTATCACCTCTAAACTTGAAGCTTGCTATAATAAGATCTCCAAATTTGCCACCAAATCCAAAACGTCAAGTCACCACTGCCTCTGCCTTCAATCCCTGAACCGGTTAGAACTCCCTAACCACCTAGACTATCTCCAACTAACCTATGCTCATAAACTAATATTCTCCCTGATAAATGCCCAGACTTAAAGAATATTCTCCCTCCCTACATCCCAAACAGATCTTTGAGATCTGAACTCCAAAACCTAATCTCCATTCACAAACCCAAACGTCCCTCTGGCCAACTCCTACTTTTCTTCTCCCTAGGTAAAAAATGGAACTCTCTCCCTCCCTCACTTAGGACTCTTCCTAATCTTGAAGCCTTCAAAAACCAACTTTTCCTACACCTATCTTCCAAATGGAAATGCTCATGCTTTCACCCTACATAAACTTTTCCACTAAGCTTTACTTACTCCTGCTCTACTAGACTCTCATGCTTAATCCCTCTTCTCCAAAGAATCTGTAATAACAGATATCAAATAAACTCCTAGATTGTATTAAAAAAAAAAAGAAAAAATATGATTAATATTACACTTGCAATTTTCTCTTCTTTGAGTGTATAACCTACATTTTTGTAACCTTTCTTTTTGCTCTTATATTTTGTACTTAATCTCTAACATTTTGTAACCTTGTGTATTTGTAACCTATTTTTTTGTATTGCACATGGAGCTTTTCTCCCCGGGCCTCCACCGAAAATGGGCACATCTTGGCCCAGTGGATTTCCCCGATAATCAAACTGAAAATAAATAAATAAATAAAATAAATAAATGACCAAGGAACATAACTACAATATTAAAACCACTCTGTAAATTGCAAGGGATAATTTGTCTTAGTACAATAGTAAAGAAACACTCTGTAAACTGTAATGGATAAACTGACTTACATCAATACAACCATAGTACATAGGATTTTACTAAGTAGACATTACATAAATAAAATGGAAGTAATTAATGGAACACATTAGAGTTATAAATAAAATGCCAGTAATAAGTGTAGCATATTAGCGGATTAAATATCACTGCAATCTATGTATACAAATTATTCAATTAGCAAATTTAGTTCTTATGCTTGCGGTACTTACATATATTTCTGACAACTTATTTGTTTAAAAATTAAAGAGCAAATTTCATACAAAACAGTGAACTGTGAATCTTACTATTATGAATTTATATCATTTTTGCTGAGAAACTGTGTCCACTGGATCCCTGACATGGGGAGGGGCTATCACAATACTGCTGCTACTTATAAAAACAACTCTTGATATCTCTGTATCTCAGTGGAGGATGAACTCTCCAAAAAAAACTATAGGCAGGATTCACGAAGGCTTGCACGGAGTGTAAGAAACATGCAACACTCCATGCAAGCCTCGCAATCCAGGAACAGCCCTAAACTCCGTGTAAGAGACCAGCTAAAACGTCTCTTACACGGACTGGGCGTGGACATGCTAAATACCTCACTTGCAGCCAAAAGGTATGCAAATGAGGTATATTAGCGATCCACGAAGCAGAAACCAGTCGGTGTAAGAGACATTTTAGCTGCAGAAATGAACTCAGTTGACAACTGAGTACGTTTCTGCAAATTCCACAACGGAGCCATGTCATCTCCAAAAAAAGGGTGCATATGACTCAGGCAGCATGCCAATGGCCAAATATGTGGCCATTGGCAATATAACCCGATGCCAAAATAATAAAAATATAATTTTTTTTTCGGCGATTGCCAATGTTTAAACCCAGCACAGCCCCGCGCAAACGGGCTGCGCTGTATAAAACATGAAAAGGAAGGTTATAAACCCACAAATGTGGGTTTCATGCAATACATGGAATGACAATGCAGGGACCAGCAGACCAAAAACAACATGGCCACCGTGTAGTGGTTGCTAAGGGGGGAACCTGAATCTAAGACATGTAACTAAGCATTAGTAGGCAATCTCATGTAAATGAGGGTTAGGATACTGAATCTCACAATCACATAGCAAATGAGCACAGTCTGAGTAGTGTAAGAGATACATAAGGGGGAGGAATAGAGTAGGAGATAGGTGAAATCACAGGGGGGAATGGTAGAAAGAAATGCAGTTCATTGGAGGCCAGTATAACATGACAGATGACAGACACAGATCATGGAAAGAGGTGTGCCACTAGATAAGTCATGGAAAGTCAAGAAATGGAAGTTGTACACTGTTACTTACACCAAAGTTTCTAGCTGGGCGTGCATGCGCACGTGTGTGCACCATGAAGCGCGAGTAGGGCAGTGTGTGCGCGTGTAAGGCAGACTCAGCATGTGGGAACGTGTTGGGAGATGTTTAACACTGTTTGCGCTGGTGTGTGCGCGGTAGGGCAGGCTGAGTATGTTGGAGGCTGTTGGCAGACGTGTAACAGTGTTTGCGTGGGTGTACACGCGTTTTAACCTGAATAAGTAGATTCTGAACCATGTAAGCATGTGTGCACGTGTGTAAGCAACTGTGAGCATGTTTCTGATAGTATGCATTTTGCTCCCCCCTGAGGAAACAGAGAGGAAAAAGGAAGCAACAGAATTAATAGGAAGCTAGCAGGGATAACTGCTGAAGCTAGCAGGTGAAAACAATTAGAAGCAGGCAATTACACAGGCAGAATAGTAGCCCAGACCAGCACTTAAAACTCTGCAAACAGTAGTGCAGGATGTTTCCCTTAAGAGACACTGCAAGACAGGAGTAAGCTAATAGATGTGAAAACTGAAAAAGCTGAACTCAGAACAGAAATGTTAGGGGCTGCCATAGCTGTCATAATGAGACATAGGCGACTTGCTGAGGGTGGTGACAATGCAGATGGTGCCAGACAACCCACAGTGAGGAGGCGGAGAAGAGTGTACAGGCCCAGGGTCACCTACCACGGGTTACATGAGCTGGAGATAGTAGAGCGCTATAGAGTGGACAGAGAGCTCCTGCAGCAAATTGTTGAGCTGTGCAGGCCACACCTCACACACAGAACCAACAGAGGGGAACCCATCCCAGTGGAAACCAAGGTATGTGTTGGCCTAAGAATATTAGCAACAGGTACCTTCCAGAGACCAACTGGCGATATGATGGGGATATCGCAGGCATCAGCCTTCAGGGTACTGCACCAGTTCCTGGATGTCAGCACATGTTGGTGATCATGTATATTTCCCCAATGCCCACGAGGTATTGGCCAGCAATATGCGTCTCTTCCAGCAAATAGCGGAATACCCTGAGGTAGTGGGTGCAATAGACTGCACGCACATACGCACCAAAGCACCAGCAGGTGAGCAGGGTAGGGCCTACATTAACCGCAAGGGCTCCCCCTCCATCAACTGCCAGGTTGTATGTGATGCCCAGGGCATAATAATGAATGTGTGTGCTGGCTGCCCTGGGAGTTACCACGATTCCCACATCTGGCATTTGACGCAGCTGTACCAGACATTTGTGAATGGGGACATCCCACACGGACACCTAGTGGGGGATGCAGGTTATGCACTGGAGCCGTGGCTGATGACACCCATCAGAAACGCACACACACCTGAACAGGAACGCCATAATGAGGCACACGCACAAACACGTAATGTAATAGAGGGTGTGTTTGGGCTGCTCAAGTCATGGTTCCGGTGTCTGGACACATCTGGTGGAGCCTTGCAGTACACATCAACTACATGTACCCAAATTGTCATGGTATATGCTATGCTACATAATATGATCTTGCGAAAACAGCTGCATCAGGACCAGCATAGGGCCAGGCCAAACAGCCCCCCACCATTGCCAAGGCCATCACAGGCAGAGCGTGACTCGGAGGAGGAACAACCTGAGCCTGCCCCAGTAGGCAGAAGGAGGCGTGCCCAGTATGCCCTGGCCTTGGCAAAGAGGCAATGCATAGCACATACACTGGCTCAGTAGGAACCCTGGGAATGATACCCCCTCTGACTCACTCAAATAATAACATGGATGCCTAAATGACATGACCTGCTCACAAACATGTGCAGGGAAGTGTAATATGCGCATCCGACAGAGGCAGCCCTGCAGCACCACCTGAGGCATGAATGCCATGTGTTAAGTAATGTAACACCATGTACTATATGCACACATGAGCACCCTGACTAACATCCACCCTCACCAAGCATGAAGCCACAAAATGACAATGGGATGATCAAGTGCAATAACTGGCTGAAGTAATGCAGTTAGTTAAAGGGGAGCCAATGTGTTTCAGGCTGGGAAGACATGCGGAGCATGACATGATGCACCACCTGCTAGGGGTGGCGTGCACCTATCATGCCATGCCCCATGGATACTGGCAAAGGCTGTCAGTACCCACAGCATGCCCTGAATAGGTAAGTCTCAAAACACAAACCCACCTTCATAGGTTCTACAAGGGATAGGAACCTAGATGTAATGCTACCCAATGACAGATGTATAAACAGCAAGATGTGTGCAGTGTAAATGCACACAGTATGGAGAATGTAGATACCAGTCATGTAATAGAGAACTGAGTCAAGGCTGACATCAGCACCCTAACACTACCAGGTCACACCTCAGACTGTGCTGTACAGCCGCAAAACATGGAACAAGCTACAAAAGGAGGGGGACTAGCAAGAAATGGAAGGGATAACCACACCCCCATGTTGGTACCACAACAAGAAGCAGCATGGATTAGCCATGGTCAAATACCAATGGCTAAAACCGCCTCCCAGTATATAGCCTGCTGCAGACTACTGTCCTAATACCAGGAACTGCACCTGGCCTATGTCGGAATACATGAATATATCAAGCCCCCCAAACCACATTATATTGCTTGACTGAAAATACCCAAACATACACCGGGAGCATTATACTAGCACCAACACAGTAGGAGAAAACTACCCAGATTCCATAAACCAAAATGCCCAGGAACAATGTACCACTCCCACAAGAGGGGTAAGCATACAGGATGTGATAATCAGCAACATGTGTACTGGATGGCAAGATGAGAAGTGTACCCCTCACTGGTAAGACCAGACCATAGAGTAGTCACACTGGATATACACATCCTGACCCCAGTCCCTGGCCAGAATACCACAGTGAAAAACATGTAAAGCATAGGTTGCAGCCCTCAAAACCGATGTTGAATCCACAAAAGGCCCTGTGCAAGTGCAGAATATGGGACACACCACAGAACATGTTAAACAGGCATTCCATGAACACAGCCAGGAATGCTTGGAGTATGCAATCACAAATAACAACAACACACAATGCCATACACGCAGGCATCTGACATGCTGGAATCCAGCCATTACCAAACCATGCAAGAGAATGAGGAAGCTACCACATGATAGAGCAAACATAAAAACGGAAGTAATCACTGACCAGTAGTATGGCAATAACATATGTGCACACATACAATCCACTAAGTCCAGCCACAACAAGTAGAATCTGTGAATCCAGAGGTAATGTGACACCAGTCCCAAGTACACAAACAACCACAACACCACCCAATAAATACAAATATATGTGATAGATGCATCCATGTATCCAAACCAGAGGTTGAGCTCCACCAACTCAGTACTGTCAAAACTAGTCAGGAGGAGAAAGTAACCACATACACCACAAGCCCAGTCCCACATAGACCTACCACAATTGTAAACCACATAAATACAGACAAATATTCCCAGAGGCCTTAATTACAAACACACCACACCAACAGAAGCCTCCAAAGCAGATCACAAGCAACCACAACCTTCAAACATAGCACATGCAACGAATATTATGCAAAGCTGGTGTGCCAAACAGTCACAGGCCAGAAGGAGAAACAACATGCCTGATACAGTCGTAATAGGTGTCTGTATAGGCAGACACACTGCTGTCCCACTCACCAGACTGAACAAGGGAAAAGGTAGAGTAAGCTGCCTGTAGGCTGCCACAAAATGCCACATAATACAAGTATGCAGGTCACCCCAAAGCAAGCAGAAATATGATGCACTCAATGTCCATGCTGGTGTGAATTACCTGAGATGTACCTCCCTAGTCAACATGAAAAGAGATATGGATGGTCCCTCTGAGTATGTACCCCAGGGCGGTATGACACTGGCTGTGTGCAGCATCCAACCCTCACCAAGAATGATGCCACAGTACAAACACAGAATGCTCATGTTTAACAGCTGGCACAGTTACAGCCGTCAGTCCAAGAGGGTCTAATGTCTGTCTGCTTGAGATGTCAAGCATGACAAGCCATGCTGCTGCTCCAGGGATGGCTTGCAGCTGTTACCCGTGTGCGTCTGGATACTGGATAAGGTATTTGCTGCCTCCATAGAGCCGTATGTAGGCAAGGCCAAAAACACTACCCACCACCCTAGAAAACATAAGTGGTAGGAAACATAAGGGTAATGCTGACCAATGCAGATGTGTAAACTGCAATATGCATGCCCCTGAGGCACTTCCCATTATGGAGAACATCGATGTCTGTGCAGTGACAGAAGCCTGCTGCAAGCCTAGTGATAGCACACCAGCACTACTAGGTTATACCACATATCATGTGTTATGGCCCCAACACCTGCACCCAAACATCAAAGGAGGGGGAGTATCCATATGCAGCACAGACACCCATATTGCCAGGTAACTGACAATGCACAAAGCAACGGAGACCACCCATGTGCACATAACTGTAGTCAAAACTGCATGTACAGTCTGTAGCATGCGACAGACCACACTCTCACACTCCAGAACTCCAGAACTCCAACTAGACATCCGAAGACACTGGACAGTATGAATGTCCCACCAAATACCAGACAAGGTACACACAAATTACCACATAGGTGTCAAACCATTATGTATGCAAGGAATAATCAGGGACCTAGGGACACAGGTAAACATTAATCTGTCATGTGACACCCACAATGCCAATGTGGCTATGAAGATTCTCGATATTGGACACTGTATCATGAAAGGATTCACATCAACATCAACAGAGGTCACTGTGCCACTGTACTGTTCCCTTATCAGACCCATAATCTAGTACAATGACTCATATGGGATGTACCGTACGTGACACCTGCAGCGGTTCGGAATACCTCATAGTTACCCCACCAACAGGATAAAGGGTGTGAAATATATGTCATATGCTGCCTGGCTGTGGACACCCCAGCTGACTACAGTCACACACTGCCTACACAGAGGCATTGTATGTCTGTTGTACAAGGCCATGTCCAACACAGGAGTAATGGACATGCTCCACCACAGGAAATCAAAGCCATTGGAGCTGTGAGAGTCACAGATGTCAGCCTCAACACATAATGGAATAAGATGTGCTGGAGGGACAGATACATAACCCAGAGGCTCCCCACACCCAGAAACAGGATCCCAATCCATGGTAGGCAGAGCCCCTCACTGACACCCCTCAACAGGAATATTGCCAAGTGGATGGATGACCGTACATGTATACTGGGGGTCCTCACTGTGTCACAACCAGACAGAGGCACAGTGAAGAACTTCATAAATGGCCATAATTGAACATAGCAAGGGGTGGAGAAAGACACACACACTCTGGCTAGGCTTACTAATGGCCTAGGGTGTATAGCCTAGTCTCAACCCATGAACCTATGAAGATACAAAACGTACAGGACACTAAGGATAATCACAAGGGTTACCCAACTGATGGTAGGAACCATGTTGGGCATCCACAGATATGCTCTGAATCACACAGATATTACAAACAACATACCAAACACACACACATATTGCTAACATACAACCTGTCAGGTGCAGTGCAAACACCCCCCCCCCGAGTGCAAAATACCTATCCCAGCAGACTGATGGTCCCCTGACATTGCAGATGCTGAGGTAACAGCCATCATCTGCAAAGCAGAACACACAGCAGCAAAGGTACGTGATGGTGTCCTGTGCTGAGGCCAACATGGACTCCAAGAATAATGGAATGCCAAATCACACTACTGCCCAATGTCAGCCTTACCACAGGATATGTACCCAAAGAGCAGTGTACAACAACAGTGGTCCATCACAACAAAGGTGTTGCCTGAATGGATACTCCAAACTGCCACCCCAGGATCCTGACAAGCTTGTTCTGCACAGCTATGGAAAGGATCAGTATGTACCGCAGACAGAAGGCTATTGTGGACCTACTGATACTGGACCCTACACAGTGTGGCTGTCGTAACTGCAGAACCTGCCCCTAAACATGTCTGACCCATTTGAAGCAGTCATTAAGGTCATTGATGAGGGCAATGTGGTCCACACAGCGTAGCTGGACCATGCACATGCTTCTAGACAATACCGTATGAGTTCAGTATGGATATGTTCACCAGCTTAAATATATACCCCTATGTCAGTAGAGGGGTTGCAAACCAGACCAAGGACAGAACTGACATGATCAGACATGCCGCATCCATGTCAGACTACAAAGCGGATATGAGTGTCATCCCACAAGGCCTGGTCTTGGCCCCCCACCACCATTCTGTATATATGTCCCATAGGTATAGGCCAACATGGAAGGACTGTGACTGAACATGTATGCAGAGGAGTACAAACAGCCCACCATATCCGACCCCAAGCTGACACAAGCAACTCACAAAAGGACCACCTACAAACAGACAACTGTAGCCATAGCCATGTCAGCAAGCTAATTGCAGAACTGTGTATAGACAACCACCGTGGATATACAGTAAGTGCCCACAAATTACCACACAGGTGTTAACCCATGAGGTACCTAACATGTAATGTGAGACCTGGGTACACAAGGTGATAAATATCCTGCACTGGACAAACATGTGGCTGTAGTGTTCGCAGAAACATGTACCATATACCCACCCAAACATGAAGGTTGGCAGATGTAGATAAGGGGAACTCACTGTGGCTCTGCAGTCATCCTCCATCAGTGTCACAACTGACTACAATAGCCCCTGTGGGATATACCGCAGCAGACACCTCCATCAACTGTAAAGTCCACAACAGTACCCCACCAGGGGTAGCAAAGAGCATGAACAGATGCCATGTGTTGCCTAAGTAAACAAACTGCAGCCCCACACACCGCCATCCTTCCCAGCTACAGGAAAGCTGTGCCTGATGTATGAAGCCATGTCCAACCTGGAATGAATGAATATGTTGCACCTTGTACAATCTGAATGGCAGTGAGCTATGCACATGAGAGACCTGAACCCCAGCATTGACATACATAGGACAAGCTGTACAGAATGATCCATAACACAGAAGGCACCCCACTCTTCAGTAAACTCCTGGTACAGGTCAGCCAGAGAGTCACATATTGACACCCCTCAAGAGGAATCCTGATGAGTGTATGGGAGATGGGTAGGCTAACCCTGGGTATCACTGTTATGTCAGAGGTAGACGGAGGCACAGTATACTAACCATGACATATGTCATGGCAAACTCCAGTTACAATGTGTGTCGAAGGACAAACACACCCTGTGACTAGCATCAGAAATGGCCTAGGGAACATCGCTAGTGTTTGCCAATGTCCACCCATGTTGTGGAATACACTAGCAATGTTGGACGAGCCTGGTGTAGGTAGTCCATATCTGAACATATTGCAACATGGTCATATGTGCACAACTGGCCCCTACACAGTCTGTTGTGCTCACTATGAAGATGTCAAGCAGTCATAGGACTAAAGCCCAGGATACTGTCCACCACAGTGAAAGTACTGAACCAGTACACTATACGGTACTACAGTGTTAGGTCATTATGAAAGTATGTTGAGAACTGTCTGCAAAGTATCCCATGCAATCCCTGCAGGCACAGTATAATCCCTGTTGTGGCAGACATGAAACAGTTGGCCAGTTAGTACACAACATGACACCCAACACACAACCATAAACGTGAGATATTGTTGAAGTTCACACACACCCAAATATGTGGTGGACTTCAGAGTGCAACATATGGAAAGCTCACACTGGGCATGCTCGCACATTTTGATAAATGAGGCATATGTCAGACAACATGCCATGGAAAGGCTGAACTGGGCATGCTCACACACTTAGGCCATATCTCCGTTTAGCAGTTGGCCACACATATTTGGTATTTGTACGTGTCAGTCCAGGAACAAACCACAACACAGCAATCTGCCCAGTGCACACAGTAAATGACTACAGAGACATAAGTGATATAGTGGATCGCCGTCATATGCAAACATCTTCCACAGATACACAAGTTGGTCATAGGAACAGGGAATGCTATGGCAATAAAGACCTGCAAACAGTAGAACAAACAGCACAACAAATATTGTGCATCCGACAATTGAACATATGGGTGTAGAGATCAATACTAGGCTTGTTGCCCTAGGGAATGACAGCTCAGCCAGAGTGTGCTTGGCATCTGCATCCCCAGGATAGTAGGCTACTGTGCCACTGTAAAGTAGGTCACAGAAGGCAACATGTGAGGCTAGTGAGCTGTGCCTCTGTCAAGCAGGGGCACCGTGGAGGTCCCAGGGATTGAATGTGCTAAGCCACAGCCATGTTGTCGGTGTGTGCTGTGAGAGGGTTGCTGAGGATCTCTGACAGTAGGTGTCCATCAATAACAGACTGAGGGGAGCCCTATCTGCATTCTCTGGACGATTCCACTGTCAACACTGTGTTGTAATGAGTATGTGTGAATGAAGTGCTGTGCCGGAACTGTTCACAGATGTCCTCCCTCTGTTGGCTACAGCTCTGCAATGTATTAGGTCACTCTGTCTGTTGTACGGCACATATATGGCTGGTGTACAGCTGACAGGTGTCTTGTTGTGGAGCAGTCATGGGTATATGTGGGGTAGCATGACCAATGCAAACCATACACATGCTCATAGAATGCAATTGTCAAGGATTATGCTGAGTGGCCAGTATAGTCCTCCAGCATGGGTCCTCTGAAGTCATCCACCCCAGTCTACACAAGTGTAGAGTCTGCTTGTGCTAAATACAGTTTGTGTGCAGTAACAACCTTGCCTGGGGTGAAGATGGGATATGGATGTCCAGGGAAAGGTGGGTATGGTCAGATATCAACAATGGTGGTCTACCTCTGGTGTGGAACAGTGAGTACCCATGTTGCAGATGGACAGGTGCAATATGTATTCCCCCATGTGGCTGTGGTGTGTGGTTCTGCCATAGCACATGGACCCACAAATTGTAGTGGCTGTGGGGTAAAGTGGTAGAGGCCTGAGTAGTTCTCACACACAATATGCCTGTACCTGATGTTAACAACTGGAATGGTGTATGTGAACACCTGCATATCCTGGCACTGTTCCCAGGGAAGCTAAGTGTGCATCCTGGATGTGGGTGTGGTGTTCTGGACTGGTTGTGTTGTGTGTTACAGGTCCTGTGGTCCCAAAGTATGGTATAGAACATAACCTGCCAGTGCGATGTGCATATTTGACCCTGACGTAGGTGGCTGCAAATGCATATATATGCTATCCCCCACCTGACAGGTAGTACTACATGTACATACCTCTGTAGAAATAAAGATGTCAGCACCCTATAAATACTACAGGTGCAGAATAGATGCCCAGTAATTCGGATAGTGTGCTCTGCTAATGCGTCTCCCTCAAGTGTCATAATTTAGTTAGGTAGGGATTCGAATCCTGCAAATGCTCAGTGTGTGTGGGGTTTGTGTGTGTGAAAGGCTGTGAGAGGGAAATGTCCCTTTTGGCAACTGGGAAAACACACTACAGGATGCACATTCCCCTTTCTAAACACTGATGATGTCAGCACCCTATAAGTACAGCAGGAGAAGGGAAACCTCCCAGTAATGCGAATAGCACGCACTGCTAATGCGTCTGTCTCAAGTGTCATAACATAGTTAGGTAGGCGTTTGAATCCTGTACATGCTCAGTGTGTGTGGAGAGGGTTAGTGTGTGTTCAAGACTGTTTGAAAGAAGTATGCCTTTTGCCAACTAGGAGAATACACTACAGGATGCACATTCCCCTTTCTAAACACTGATGATGTCAGCACCCTATAAGTACAGCAGGAGAAGGGCAGCTTCCCAGTAATGCGAATAGCATGCTCTGCTAATGCATCTGTCTCAAGTGTCATAACATAATTAGGTAGTGGTTTGAATCCTGCAAGTGTGTGTGTTTGGATGAGGGGGGTTAGTGTGAGGGAAATGTGCCTTTTGGCAACTGGAAGAACACACTACAGGATGCACATTCCTCTTTCTAAACACAGATGATGTCATCACCCTATAAGTACAGCAGGAGAAGGGAAGCCTCCCAGTAAGGCAAATAGCGTGCTCTGCTAATGCGTCAGTCTTGAGTGTCATAACATAGTTAAGTAGTGGTTTAAATCCTACAAATGGCAAGTGTATGTGTTTGGATGAGGGTGGTTAGTGGGTGTGCAATTTTGTGTGAGGGAAATGTGCCTTTTGGCAACTGGGAGAACACACTACAGGATGCACATTCCCCTTTCTAAACACAGATGCTGTCAGCACCCTATAAGTACAGCAGGAGAAGGGAAGCTTCCCAGTAATGCGAATAACGTGCTCCGCTAATGCGTCCATCTCGACTGTCATAACATAGTTAGAGAGTGGTTTAAATCCTGCAAATGGTAAGTGTGTGTGTTTGGATGAGGGGGGTTAGTGTGTGTGCAATTTTGTGTGAGGGAAATGTCCCTTTTGGCAACTGGGAGAACACACTACAGGATGCACATTCCCCTTTCTAAACACAGATGATGTCAGCACCCTATAAGTACAGCAGGAGAAAAGAAGCCTTCCAGTAATACGAATAGCATGCGCTGCTAATGTGTCCAACTCGAGTCTCATAACATAGTTAGGTAGTGGTTTGAATCCTGCACATGGCAAGTGCGTGTGTTTGGATGAGGGGGGTTAGTGTGTGTGCAATGTTGTGTGAGGGAAATGTGCCTTTTGGCAACTGGGAGAATACACTACAGGATGCACATTCCCCTTTCTAAACACTGATGATGGCAGCACCCTATAAGTACAGCAGGAGAAGGGAAGCCTCCCAGTAATGCAAATAACGTGCTCTGCTAATGCGTCTCTCCCGAGTGTCATAATATAGTTAGGTAGGAGTTTGAAATCTGTAAATGGCATGTGGGTGTGGTTGGATGTGGGGACTCTGTGTGTGTGCAATTCTATATGAAAAACATGTGCTTTTTTGAAATCAGGGGATCACACTACATGATGCACATTACCCTTTCCAAACAGTGATGATGACAGCACCCTATACATACAGCTTGAGAAGAGGCATTTGCCAGTACTCAGAATAGCTTAACCTGCTACAGTGTCACTCTCAAATGCAATAACATATTTAGGTAGGGGTTTGAAACCTGCAAGTGTGTGTGTTTGGATGTGGGGAGTTTGTGTGGGTGTGTGCATTTCCGTAGGAAAAACATGTTAGCTTTGGCAATCAGGAGATCACACTACCTGATGCACATTACCCTTTCAAAATACTGATGTTGTCAGCACCCTATAAGTACAGCCAGAGAAGAGGCACTATCTAGTAATCTGAATAGTGCGCTTTGCTAATGCGTTTCTCTCATGTGTCGTGACTTAGTTAGGTAGAGGAATGAATCCTGCAAATGGCAAGTGTGTGTGGGGGTAGTAGGGTGTGTGTAAATGCAAGTGTGAGAAAACAGATCCTTTTGGCAAATACTACAATACACCAGATGCTGCATATTCCCCCAGTAAACACAGGGTATGTCACCACACTATCAGCACAGCCAAACAGGGCTAGTTGGCTAGTAATGCCAATAGTGCGCTCTGCTACTGTGTCCATTACCATTGTCAGAGTACAGATAGGTATGTTTTGGTAACCCACAACTGCCACGTGTGTTTGTGTCACACAGTATGACCTTGTGTGGGTCTTTGTACATAACAATGCATGCCATTGCCTAAACCAACAATGGCATTGCACATGATGTATGTGTGTGACACATACACATAAATACCTGTGACCTGCAGTAGTTACCATGTCTGACACATGCCTCAAGTGGATAAATGGTATTTGCAATGTATACCAATATGACTGTGTCTTACTGTGCAGGGTCTGCAGCACACGCTGGTATGTCTATACAGTGTGGGTGTATATGGTAAAATACCTACAGCAGGGGATACACATCTGGTCTGGGCCATATAGTGTACATGTAGTTGATGTACAGGTGCTGCATGTTCCCACCTGTTGTGGTAGTGGTAACATGTCATTCCACTGCAATTCAGTGACCACATGCTGTGAACCCTTCAACTAGTGTGTTGTAGCTACAGTAATGCTCACGCACAATGTTTGGCTGGATGCAGTCCAGCCATATAAAGACAGTTCTTGAGACTGTCATATTGCCAGTGTTGTTATGGAGGATAGGTGGTCTTCCTGTGTATGGGAGGGTTGTGTGTGCCAGGCTATGAACCAGATGGCAGTCCGACACACTGTTAGCTGCACATGATTAGGCCCTGATGCTTTGTGCTGTGCCAACAACCTGGAGGTGTGTGTATCTGTGGTACCTTGGGATACCACCCCCCTGTCCATGTGTGTTACATGTGTAGGGGACGACAGGCATGGTATGGGGCATAACCTGTCAGTGATGGGTAACACCTGTGAGCCATGAATCAGGAATCTGGTACTGCACAGACATTGCAGTTCACTGTGCTGAGGACAGTGTCCGGTGCATACATCTTCCAGTGTACACTGCTGTTGTTGTGTTGCAGCACTGTTAGTGTCCTAACCTGTGTGATACCCATGGAGGTGGCTATGTAAACCATGTCCTGCAGCATAAGGCAGTATGTGTGTACCAAGGAGCTTTGCCATTATACATCGAGCCATGGGTGTCACGTGCAAGATGACCCTTGCACATCATTGTGGCTTCCCTAGCATGTAAGCACACATTGACAGCCAGTGGATACCCTATGAATGACAGTGGAGACTGAGCATAATGTAGACATACAACACCCTTCCCACATATAGTGGTAGCATACCTGGTGAGGGTATGTTGGCAACCAAGATCAGGCTCATACTGACCTGTGCCACATGCTGAGAGATCCATTCTATGTTCCCTATCATGTAGTCCAGGGAGGTATGTCTCAGGTCAGCCATACTGGCATGGTCAATGAGTGAGTCATATGTGTCCATGCCTCTGACTGACCTGTATGCATGTGTTCTGTGGTGGACCATAGTGCCCCTGAGGCATATCACTGTGACCTTCACCAGATACAGCCTGTTGAGCGGGACCCCAGTGCAGCACCCAAGACAGGTACCTGACACGTCTGTAGCAGGTGTGTTGTGTAGCCCTACAGGTTGTGAGTGTGTGGCACAAGGGATGTGTGTGCCATGTGTGGCATGTGCTCTGTTCCGACGGAACATATGCCTGTGTGCCAGCTGCGGAGGTGTGTGATGCTCAGGCAGGATGCTATTCTGAGTCCCCACATATGCCCCAGTGTGTTCAGCATGCTGTCAGTGCATGTCAATGTCTGACTTGTATTGTAGTCACTGTAATATATTTTATTTATTTATTTATTTATTTATCCTACATTTGTTGACCGGGATAGTCCGACTGGATGCATGTCCATTTCCAGGGGAGGCCCGGGGAGAAAAGCTACAAGGGTAAGTAGATACAGCATTACACAATACCAGCATTACATATTACAAACAGATTATTTACAGAGATTACATAAGTAAGCAAGTTAAACATGTTCCACAGGTTAATGTTAGTCCTGAGCACAAGTCAGGATTAAATTCAATTGCACAGTAAACTGGTTAACAGATTTTACACATTCGAGTTAGCCAGGCTTGATACATTGACATAGCCAGTTAAGTGACAAATGTTGTTTGAGTCTAGTGTTAAATTGACCTAAGGTGGAAAGTACGGTAATATAAGCTGGAAGTGAGTTCCAGGATCTACTTACAGAGTTTGCAAAGAGAGAATCACCGGCTGTGTTATTAAATTTGCTAGTCTGAATTAGTAGTTTGTTAGAGGATCGAAGCGGTCTAGGATTGTTATAGGGGGTGATAATATTTGAAGTGCAGGAGTATTGTCTGGATTATAGAGGATTTTATAGGCCATAATCAGTTGGTTATACTGTATTAGGCTGGGTATTTCAAGCCAACCAAGCTGATTTAGATTGATGCAATGATGTGTCCTAAAAGGCAGCCCAGTGGCAAACCTGGCAATGTGGTTGTAGCACATTGAGTGTTTGTTAAGGACAGTCTTGTTCATATTCGAGAGTAGAGGGGATGCATACAGAAGTGTTGAAAGAAGGTGTGAGCGAGCTATGGCACCTTTAGCTGGAGGGATTAGGAAGGCTTTTATTCTGTAAAGTGACCCTAGTTTTTTATTGATGGCTTTGATAATTTGGTTAACATGTAGGTCACATTTGAGATTATTGTCTATGATGACACCTAATAGTTTAGTAGATGGGTCAGGGGAGATTATTGTGCCATCAGTTGATGTTATGGTAAAGGTGAAAGTGGTAGACCTACGTGTTGGTGAAATAACAGCAGTTTAGTTTATTTGGGATTTAGGATCAGATGATGTTCAGAAAGCCAGTTTTCTATTGTATTAAAGGTGGTCTGGGTAGCTGACCATAACTCTACTGGAGATGTGGCTGAGCAGATCAGAGTAGAGTCTTCAGCATATTGGATACAGCTGACTTTTGGGATGACAGTATAAAGGTCATTAATGAAGATGGAGAACAGCAAGGGCCCTAGTATAGAGCCTTGTGGTACTCTGAGGGTGTTAGGTAGAAGGTTAGAGAGTTTGTTCTGCCAGAGGCCAGCCTGCTGTCGACCAAGCAGGTAGGATTGAAACCATTGGAAGGCTCCAGTATCTAGACAGAATGTTTGCGGGGTGTGGATTACAAGTTGGTGATCAACCATATCGTATGCCTTGGAAAGATCCAAAAAGAGGGCTGATGATATATAATTAGTGTTGCAAGTATGGTTTATGGTGTTAGTAAAGGTTAGGAGGCCTGAAGTAGTGCTGTAATGAGGACGGAAGCCATGCTGAGTGTCTGCCATAAGGTGATTTTGGATTAGGTGGTGCATGAATTGTCTATGAATAAAGTTTCCATAATCTTTGCAAGTGGAGAGAGTATAGCTATTGGCCTATAATTGGAGAATTCAGTAGAGCTGCCTCCTTTGTGAAGTGGGATTACATAGGTTATTTTCCAGATGGTGGGAAATTTAGATTCTACCATGGTTCGTTTGATTAGTTTTGAGACAGGGTAAGCAATAGCATCATCTGATTTTGATAGGTACTCAGCAGGGAGTTGATCAGCAGAAAGTGTAGTGGGTTTCATTGTTTCAATGAAGGTACAGAGAAGTGAAGTGGCAACTGATTGGCAGCTGAATGCAAGTAGGTTTCTAGGGGTGCTACTTTCAGGACCAGGGGAGCTAGGAGGTAGATGGCTAGCTAGGGCTTGAAATGTCTCAGTAAAGAATTGGTCAAAACTATCAGAAACATCTTCAGGGGTTTTATCAATAGTAGCAGCAGGGATTGGGGTTGAGGTTTGTCCAGGATGTAGTATATATGACATGCCACCTGACAGGGTATGGCATTACTGGGTTCAGAGAGCCCAGTCCCCAGATTGGCTGTGTGGTGGCATCCCTCACATGTGTTGTACATTCCTGGCCAAGGGTGATGGCTGACTGCATACATGTGGCAGCTGTGACATTGCCACATGACTCACATAAACCACAACTGGACCATAGAGGTGATTCACAGGTTACCTTTGCACATGCTACCCTAGTAGTGTAATTGCCATGGTGAGTACCAACACATAGGGCCAATGGGGAACAACATACTGAAGGTGTGTACTTGTGGGTGTACCACTACTGTTTCATAGCACTGACATATATGACTGCACACATGGGTAAATGCCAGGTAAGACATGTGCAATGTGTCACAGGCAACGTACATGCGTACAGGACAGACAGTGACGGTCTGTCATGTGTAAAGTTGACATACGTATCGTACGCTATGCAGATGTCACTAGGAGTCTACAGAAGCACTGTAACTCTGCATTGCAGGTGTAAGCAGTGTTCCACGGAACCCCAAGCGAACATGCATGCAAACAAAGCTACAGTAAACAGGGCTGGAAGTAGTGCATTGTACAACAAAGAAGAGGTAACAATAACAGTAAGTAACAATGCAAATATGTAGGCACTATCAACATGTACCCAGGAATACACAGCGCAGATGCCCATGGTAGAACTGATATTATGTCATAGCTATTTGTGATTTGGATTACATTGGTACTGCCCACATATCTACATGCGCAAACATCCACATTGCATAGTCGTTGTGGGCAACTTGACACCATTACTGTACATGTCCACCATTGCATATCACTACTTGTGTTAGCTTTCCCCCTGTGCTACCCATGTATGCGGCTATCTGTTGACAACCTTACCACCGGCATGCAATTATGTGTAGCTGTTACACGTTGGTATGTACTATGGGTGCAGATAACAATTCAGGACATTCATACAGTTACTGCAGCAGGCATGCTGGGATATACACACAGTCATAGCAGCACACTGTACTGTTACCAACATGATACTACTAATACACTTCTATGTAGTCACCCTGTGCATCAGCAACGTGTTTACCTGTTCCCGCAATGATGTTGGACATTGCAGGAGGTGGCACAGTGTCATCATATGCACAGGGTGTGGATTAGGTATGCCTGAGTCAGCCACTGATACCACCAATTGACATGTGTGTGTATGTGTGTTGGTGAGGGGCAGCAGTACAGGGTGGGGCAGTGTTGGTGCAGTGTGTGTGTGCATGTCATCGCCCTAGGTGTTAACATTTCGCATGTGTGTATGCATGCACACAGTTCCACCTCATGGCTGCCATATACAGGGGTTTGTGGACAGCCACAGACTGCACCTGGCAGGTCATACAGATCAGTGTCTGTGGGCACGGACATGGTACCTGTGCCTGGCAGGGGTGCTATGGACCGTATCCAGTACTAAGCCAGACTGGGTACTGTCATCAGAAGTGGGAGTGTGTTGACTGGACACAGGTCCCTGTTGGGACTGTCCAGAGCCACGTGCATGTGGTCTCCTGGGGCGTTCCGATGACAGCACAGACCCAGCATTGCTGGGGCTGCTGCTGGCACTATGGGGCTGTGTGCGAGCCTGTTGTCATCCGCGCTGACTGCCAGCTGCTGCTGTTGCCGGCATACAGCCACATCGATGCTACAAACGCCCACCATTGCCCTGGCTCATGGACATTTGTTTGTGGAACTGCTGTAATATGTCCCCACAACATCTGTCTATGACATCGGTGAAATTACGGATAGCATCAGCAATGTCACGAATACTGTCTGTCATGGCTGTGCGACATGCTCTCAGCTCCCTCAGACCCTGTCTGGTGTACCTTTCCATACGTGACTGTGCCTGCATGACAGTCCGAAACATAGCTGAGGTTGACAGACCTCTTTGGGGACCGTCGGCCAGAGGCAGTACGCCCACGGATGCTCCCACGAGAACCCATGGGCAACTATCTGTGTGGTACCATCGGAGGACCCTGCCCATGGCTGCTGTGTGGGGATGCATGTGCCACAGGTACCACATTACCCTGGCCTATGCCCACTGTATCCTGTCCATCACCTAGGGACAATGGTGACAAAGGATGTACTGGCAGGATGACTGTGCGCAATGATGGGGTTGACAGCTGTGTGCTGTCAATTGGCTGACCAATGGTGGACCCTGACACACCTTCCTGTACCATTACACAAATATCATCATTACCAGTACCCATGGCACAAGATTCAGGTTCCCTGCTACAGGTCACCAGAGCAGCACCAGAACCTGTGGGAGGAAGACAGGAAACACAGTTTACAGTCTCCAGACATTGTTACCAGTGATGCACTTCTGCACACATGCACACATGCACACATGGACACATGCACACATGCACACATGGACACAGGCACACATGCACACATGCACACGTGGACACATGCACACAGGCACACATGCACACATGCTCACAGGCACACATGCACACATGCACACATGCAGACATGCACACTTGGACATATGCACACGTGGACACATGCACACATGCACACGTGTACACATGCACACATGGACACATGCACACATGCACACATGTACACGTTGTCACATGCACACATGGACACATGCACACATGCATTCATGCTCACGTGGTCACATGTACACATGCACATATGCACACATGCACACATGCACACGTGGACACAGGCACACATGCACACATGCACACGTGGACACAGGCACACATGCACACATGCACATGTGGACACAGGCACACCTGCACACATGCACACATGCACACATGGGCACAGGCACACCTGCACACATGCACACATGCACAGCCCGCAGTATACACACAGAGCACTACTGAGTTACACTACTGTTACTAGCATTATCAGGACTATTATAGGTTATGTTAAACACACTCACCAGCATGGATGGCCTGCCTTGCTGTAACCCCAGAGGGACCTGCAGAAATGATGAGATTAATGTCAGTGGGCACAACTGTGCCATTGATATTTCATATCATACAGTGTACAGAACAGTCAAGTGTACATATGGCATATTACCTGCATGCTCCATGTCGTGCTGCTGTGTGGAACCAGCCTCCATCATAATGCAGGTGTACTGCTGTTGCTGTTCCAGGGTTGGAGCCACAACACTTAGGAGTAGCCCCTCCAGTCTGGTGAGGGGGGATGTGTGGCCACCCCACCTCCTGTGGCAACCTGTTGCCTGTGGATATCTGATGCACGCTGACAGACACTTCAGATTAAATCACTGCAGTGATGTCGTACCTCCTGATATGTCCTGTTATGCGTGCCAATATCATTTACCCTACGGACAAGGTCTTGCCACAGTGCAGCCCTCTCCTGCTGATTCTGACTGGTGAGGGAAAACAGGATGTCATACTCCCGCACCAGGTTCCGGTGGATCTCATCTTCCGCTACAGAGTAGGTGGGATTACGCTGACCCACCATCTCCCTGGAAGAGAACACAAACAGGATATCAGCAGACTACGTCAGCAATATATGGCACACATACTATACATGATACTCATGTGTAGTGATATACTACTACTCCCATATGTTGCATGTGTGTGTGTCATGGTGGATACACAGGTACATGGCCAGATATCAGTGCTCAGCCAACACCTGTGCAACAATACCTGCCACATTCCACACAACATAGTAGCATGCCCCATCGGTCAGCACACACTGACAGGTCCAATGCATAACCTCACTCTGGGGGTTCATCCCAAGGTACTGTATGTGGGACGCCATCCACTACTGTGATGTGGATAGAAGTTACTTGGCCTGGATATACATATCCCACCACCACCACCAGCACAGTAGACTACTTTGATATGTATGTGATTAGACAGTTATTCACTTGCTGGGACTGAGATGGTATCCATGCAGCACACTGGGCCAGTGGAAGCCACAACCCACACTGCTGACCCCTTTGCAAATGCTTACCATGGACATGCCACAGATTGCATGGAACTTGCACACACATTTCTAACCCAGACCCTATGCGCAAAGGTTAGGCATCCTATCCCGTGGACCCCAGACAGAGGCAGATTGTATAACAATAGCAGGAGGCTACTGCAGGACAGAGCACATTCACATTAAGGGAAGGCATATGTGGTCAGTACTGGTACTACACTACGGTTCATCATAACAATGGCCACGGCCTACTCTGGGAGGGAAATGGCCACAAACACTATGGATGACCACAAGGCCTTCTTCAGTTATGTTACACATATGGACCACATGCCTCAGATATGCTCTGTGTTAATACACACCTACTTAACATTCACCAAATACACGGATATTGGCAGCAGTCTTGCAGACAGGTTCGGTGCACGTATCCCCCCTCCTTCTCCCCCACCAGTTGAAATATTTATCACAGCTGTATGTAACCTCCCTATCATCTCACATGTCCAGGTGAGGGCCGCCCTCAGCAGACCAGAAAACACAGCATCACTGTGACCTCATGGTATCCCTGGATGTGTGCTACCTGCACTCCGAGAGGACATACAACCGCATATAACACTGATAATTTATCTTGGCTGTACTACAGGATATGTACCTGGACAGTGGCATACAGCGACAGTGGTCCCACACCACTAAGGAGGCACCTCGACTGACCCTGGGAACTACCACATCATATGCATAACTGGCCTGGTCTGCTAAGCTATGGAATTATGCAGTATGGGATGCATATGCAGTGATATCAGGTACCTGCAGACACTTGTTCCCAGCCAGTGTGCCTTTGTGATGGGCTGATCCTGCCTTTTGAACCTGACTGACCTTTCAAAGCAGTCACTACAGCCATTGCTGGGGCAACGCACAGACAACTGCTGCCAGGATCATGGCCTAAGACTGATTGACATGTAATGTATGGTCATCCCCTTTTGGTGGAACTACGTACACACAACATATCACATGGACATACCTATAGATACAGACCTATGACACATTTGGAGGGTTCACAGTATGCACACTATTAACCTGCTACTTTGCATTACCTGTGTTTGTCACAGCTGGTTGCATTACCACTGCTTCTGCTTGCTGCTGCTACTGTCACTGCTGACAGCTTAGGGTCACAGAGTCACAGTGTATACATTTTTTTTGTTCTCTCTCTCTCTCTCTCTCATTCTCACTTTTCTCTCTCCCTCTGTCTTCTTCCAGACAGTGCAATGAATGTATTGCATGTGTGGAGTGTTAGTACTAGATGCTTTTGTAGGTATCTGCATAGGTCCATGTGATGGCCTCTGCACCAATTGTAAGCCAGCATTTGCTAATTGCATACAGCCAGTTGTGTACTGATTGCAGTTCTCACTGTGATTTCAGGTCAGTGCTATAAAAGGGTATGTGGGATAGGCGTTGCCCTTTCAGATTGTAAGGGCGGGGACCATGCTGGAATGCTGTGGACAGTGTTCTGTGAGTGTAAAGGTTAGTATTTCTCTCATGATTCAGGCTGTGTTGTAGATTCACATTTCTCCATTCCTCTCTCATGTTCCCTGTAGTAAGTGTGTATGCACAATGACTCCAACTATATATATATATATATATATATATATATATATATATATATATATATATATATATATGTACATATACATACATTTATATATGTACTTTAACTGACATTATTACCTACAAGCTACCAACTAGCATGGCTGTTTGTGTTCACACACTGCTATTATGGGAATCCAGTAGTTTTGACAGTAATTCTACATGACATGCTTTGGGTACTACACATCCTATATTCCATTTACATTCATCCCTACTATTACATGTTATATTTATTTTAGCACAATGTTCTTGTATAAGAGTCATGGCTTAGTGATAGGTCATACAGACTACTGTTTCCAAGGCCCTGGGTTCGGGACTGACAGTGGGATTTTATTTTGCTTTTGAACTGAGTACAGGACCTGTCAATCAAAGTGACTAAGGCACTTTTAAGCAGTTGTAACCGGGTTAGCGCTGGTTTGCGCTGAGCTCACGCATGCGCACTGGCGGTTAGCTCCGCGCACACACACGCACATCCGCTTACAACCGCTTAACAGTGCTTACTCTGGCGCACACCCGTGCTATTTTCTTTGAAAGAAATGAAAATGGGGAGACAGGAAAGTGGTGAAAAAGGGGTCACAAAGAGGATAGGACAGTAGGGAAACAAGCTTGGGATTTTCAGGAGGGATGTAGGTAAGGCCCATAGCTGTCCATTTCTTCATCAGCAACAGCGGTGCATATGTATGTGATTTCGTGTGACATTTGAAAACTTCCACCCCTGAGAGAGGTGTCAGGACAGCAATAATACTTGTTGTACAGCCAATTTTAATTGATAGATTCCATGTCCAGCAGACATGTGTGCGGAATGGGCAGCTATGTATGAAGCGTAATTTTTTTGTGAGTACAGAGTGCCCTTTTTTATTTTTTTTCAGGTGAGAGTGGTATGTCAGGTGAAGGAAGTCGGTACAGCTGGGGAGGTAGGTTGGGTAGGTAAACAGACAAGACAAAAAAGACGCATACAGGGGCGGTGTATGACACGTGTGGGGGGTTACACAATTGACGGGGACGGAGGTTTGGATATCCAGAGCCCATGAGCCCACAGATGGCAACAGTGGAACTGATATCCCCACCCATAGGCAGTTGCCACTGTTCCTTCACTGCCCAGGACGGGGCTGTGCTGGGGGCTGTGTAGGCCGGGCAACAGGCATGCCCGTTAGTTGTGCCACCCGTGCCTCAAGCTGGTGTAGGGGCTCGAGAACAGAGTCCCGAATCTCCCTACGCACCACAGTCCGGACGCTACGGAGGGTGAGTGGTGGTTCTCCTCCGGCCACACTTGCAGAGCGGGGGCAAGCCACATCCCCTGCAGTGCTTCCACCCGCAGGTGGCACAGGGCCACCGGAGGAGGGTCCAGACTGGGCACTAGTGCCAGGTGCACTCGGCAGCTGAGGTGGGAGAGGTGGGTCCGCTGGAACCCGCCTTCCCTGCCGTCCTATGTTTTGCATTATGTCATGACAGTTTGGGTTAGTGACATATAATACCATTCACAATTAGTTGTAACAGCATGCATTAGTATTCCCATTAACCAAACACCCAGATATTCACACCATTGAACAGCGTGCATAACACATGCATAATTTGAACAGCAATACACAGTCCAACAACATGCAGGGTTAATTGATGGCAACAGGCCATCAGGTTTGGATGTATGAACAGGGCAGAGGCATCAACGGACATGCAAATATATATGACCCAACAGGACAAACGTCCAGGGGTGTTAATTGTGATTGCACATACCATTTTCACGTGGAATGGGTTATATGTGGTTATAGGGTGGGGTGAAGAAAATAATATTAACACCTTCAAATACCAATACATATGCTGTACATTTATAATAGCTACAGATATATACACACTACTGTTCTAACTACAGTTTCCTATATGATAACTATTTCAACTTGGTGATAGGACTGTTACTGCAACATCAATATACATTTTATTGTTCTTCATACACATTCATATCTAGCTTTGTTCAGCTACATCATCCTGCTACATTTGCTTTATATAGCTGTAGACAAGTGTGGATGTTTGGTATATCAGACAATCATCCTATCTGCATATTGCAGACTGAGAGCAACATATCCAGATTTTGGGATACACATTCCAGATGCAGCAACACTTTGAACAGATTTCGCTGTTTGGTTTTGATTCTCACATGCATTTCATTCTGTCTTGACTGCAGTATACTTTACTCAGGGGTTATTACTACTGTATTGCTGGATTCATGACACTTTCTCACACTCTCTCACTTGCTTTCATTTTACTGTTCAGGATGGTACTTACTTCTAGGCTTTATTGACATGTTTTACCTGTAGTTATTACAATCCTTTCCAGCAGTCTCACTTCTGTCATGCTTCAGAATTTCAACAGTGATATATTTCACACATGTGATTTCATCATCTTCTGCAGCTATACTTTTCAGCCTGCTGCAGGTTGTGTACTATTTTCTTACAGGTGGGGCATTTTTATTTCAGAATTTATGTCAGACATTTTCATTTTTCGGTTTAACTTACAGGCTGAAACACACTTTTGTAATCAAGCAATACTTGCAGACACTTTCACACTGTTACTTGCACATTTTATTCCTTAGTGACTACACTACACTCTTTTGCTGACTGTCATACTTTTATATTTCTTTACAGTTACTGGTAGTGGATTACTGACCTGCCTGGTGGCGCAACCACACCAGCCTATCGCCATAGGCTCTGCGGTTTGCAGAATGGACACCTGCAGCTGCAATATAAATGAAGTAATATTGGAATACACATCTCCATAATATCAGCTAGTTTAATTTCTTACATACATAATTGAATGTAACTTAGTAGTGGGGCGTTGGGCATTTGCTGGGCCTCCTGGATCCAAAGGTTCAGTTGGTCCTGCTTGCATCTCTTCAGGTCTGCATGGTGGTGACGGACCTGCTCACCAGTCCTTGGAATCCCTGTGGCACTGGTGAGATCATGAGCCAACCGGTCCCACGCCTCAGCCCTGTATGCTCCCCAGAGGACCTGGCCCTGCATGAGTTGGGCCTCATGATTGTGGACTAGGAGCCAGACCATGTACCTGGACTCCTCAATGCCCCACGTCTGTGCTCGAAAGCAACTACCCTCTCCTACTCCTGTCATTCTGCCTGCAGTTCAGTTCTACAATCGTTTATGCTGTGTATTCCCGCCTATGGGGCTTATATAGTCCGTTTTTCCTGCACATATCTGTGATTGGCCATTTTGGAATTGTATCAACTTCAGTAAACCTGCATTGTCATGCTCCAGTTTGAATTCATTCCTATATATTAGCTATTATTGCATTTCTAGGTACTGCTGTCAAGGCTTAGTGGTTTGGTACCTTGACTATGGTGTATAGTATCCTGGGTTCGAACCTGGCCACTGCTTTTTATTTTTCATGACTGTCTAGACATGCTGAGGGGTGTGTCTGTGTAAAGGCAGTTTTGATACGGCTTGCTCAACATTGCCCGTTGGTTAGCTTGTTTGCGCGGTGCGCAGCTCCGCGCAAATGGGGTACGCTGGTTTAAGCCTCATTTGGCTATCGGCATGCATATTATGCTCAGCTGAGCTAGGGGCACTTAAATTCAGGGTGTTAAACCACTGCTCAGCTACAGGCACTCATTTTGCACCAGTTAAACCACTGCTCACATACGGGCAGATGCACTCACCCTGTTAAACTGTAGCTCAGCTATGGGCACATCTGGCATTTTTTATTCTTTTGTGACCTCACATTTCTTCAATATAAATGGGCTATTTCATTACATTTTACATAAAATGTGGTTTTATGTGTACATATTTGTCAGGGACTTGTTTCGTGCTTATTTTGCTAAAAATAAAGATTGGTGTTGTGGGGGCTCGAACCATGAATGCCTGCTCTTCAGCCAACATCTCTACCGCTACGTTATTGCTTCCTGGCTTACTTTGCATATTTAGTTCTTATATGCTTTCCCACTGACTGCTAACTGTAGCTGCGCTACGGGCATGCCCGCGGAAACGAGCGCACTCACGGTTAAACTTTTTTACAATTTAAAAAAATATATAACATGTTTATTTATATGTTTTCTGTTCATAGTCTGTGGGGGCATATGTTGTGTTGTGTTTATTGACATTTCCGTGGACTCTGTCGTGGGTGTTTACTTTGAGCACTTTTCCTCTTCTGGGGGTGTGTCTGCTTACAGGGCTCGGCCTACGGACACGCCCCCTACTGTCTTACATGGACCGTGTTAGCCTTAGGTGTGATTCAGCATGCTCTCATGAATATGCAAAGCATGCTGACATCACTCCATTCAACTGCAGCCTCCGTGTATGAGTTATAACTCTTACACGGAGGCTTCGTGAATCCTGCCCTATGTTTTGCAATTAGTATATATTCCTCCTATTTTTTTTAATCTACTTGTTAACTAGGTTAGACAACTGCTTACAAGTGTCCATTTCCATGGTGATATAGGAGTAATGGCTGGTTAAGTAAGTTGCTCGGCATCATAGTAACAAATAGAGGTAGAAGGAGTCAAACCTTGAATCCTTGACTACAGAAAACAACTGAGTAAGCAGTCAGAGCCATGCCTCTCAAATTCTTTGCTCAAAAATTCTGGACAAAGTCAAAAATAATGGGAGGGACAGTGACTGCAAATCAGAGAAGGTGTTGAAGCAACATGCATTTTGTGAATAATAAGTATAATACTCTAGTGACTGACATTATTGAATCAATTCATTAAAAGCTCAGAACCATATCGTTCATCTTCTTTGCTGAAGGATTCTGGACAAAGCTGGAAAAAATGGGGAGAAAGCCCCAAAATCAGGGGCAGTTTTTAAACATTGCTCTAATTTACTTCAATGTTAATAGAACAGCAGGTTTTGCAGCAACACACATTTTATAAACAGTAAAAAGTACTATTATTATTAACTAACTGTAATCCTCAGTGCTTTGTTAGAAAATCAAATTTTTTACAAAGAACAGAGCAAAAACTTGAGGAAGAATCAAGGATATTCTGCAGAATCATGGACATTAGAGAGGTATGCTCAGTGCTTTAATCATTTGTGCTAACTGCTAGATGAGTCACTCTTATAGTTTCACAGTTCTGCAGATTGCTCTTATATTAGTAGGAATTTCATTAAGCATTCCCCAGGACAGCTGGTTTGCAAAATGGATGCATTAATGGATGGCTAGATAGAAGGAATAAAAAGATACAGTTCAAATCAAAATTTGAAGCAACACTTTCTGATGGAGGAAGATCGTCATAGCACCCATGTAGGGGGTATTATGTGTCTACACCCCTTATGTAACATAATCAACTTCAAGGTCACCTTACATCAGTGAATGGATATCTTCCCTTTATGTAATGCCAGTTCTTCTCAACACTTTGCTGTTACCATGGCAACATTATTTAGCTCTTAAAAAAAACAAGTAATACAAACTACACATGTTGCTTTCACTCATTCTTATTCACTCTCTGTTATATTCACTCTGTTGATTGGTTGCCATGTTTTAATCATTAATAACATCTTTCCTGATGCAAGGTGTTTCTAAAAATTATTGTTTCACAAAGGCTTACTGTGAAATTCTGAAGCACTGACAGAGTAAAACAGCAATGCTGTCTGCATTGTATATGTTAGAGGCATTGCTTGCATGTGTGGAGTGATCAAGCACTGCATTGTACATGTTAGAGGCATTGCTTGCATGTGTGGAGTGATCAAGCACTGCATTGTATATGTTAGAGGCATTGCTTGCATTTGTGGAGTGATCAAGCACTGCATTGTACATGTTAGAGGCATTGCTTGCATGTCTGGAGTGATCAAGCACTGCATTGTACATGTTAGCAGCATTGCTTGCATGTGAGGAGTGATCAAGCGCTGCATTGTACATGTTAGAGGCATTGCTTGCATGTGTGGAGTGATCAAGCACTAGAGGCTGAGAACCGAAGGGGTGAATGCATGCACAGTTAGAAGACAAGTGCACATAGGCAGAGACATGTATGGAAAAATTAACTCTACAGGTGCGGACGGGAAAACTGCAGCCTTGGAACACGCTACAGCATGGTTAGTTGTTCAAGAATAGCATATATAATGAAAAGTGAAGATATATGCCAAAGAACAGCACAGAAAGCTGTAATGATACAAAGCAATACAACAGTATGAAGACAGCAATGCAAAATGACACACATCACACATGCAGACAATACTTACCTGAGCAGGGATCCAGTCAGATTGGGGAGGCCCAGTTAAAATACTTGAATTTAATTGCCATTGTTTTGTTGGATAAATCATATACAACACTAAAGTTCTATTTCCACATGAGACCATAAACACACAGATCCAAGGTACATGAAAAGATGACAGTGCAGACTGTTATACTCCAGTGCAGTATCCAGCGACAAGAATGGGATGCCCCAAAGTCTGAAGGGTAAGGCATATCATCAGCTTTCACAAAAGAGGGGGTTCATAGTGGGCAAATAGTTTCACTAAGGGGATTTTGCTAACTAAAAACATGTACTGCAGAATGACATCCAGGGAGGTGCACAGTGAATTAACACTACAGAAATACTGCATATGACATACCCTTCTACAGATGAGTACAGGGAGGATACCCATGGTGGATCCAAAATCCAGGCCAGTTTACGGAATGGGCAGGGCATGAAACAATTAAGACCCACATACACACATATATCCTATAGGTGGTGGTGATGAGACATAGCCCAAATGTAGTTTGTGCAAACGCATGTCTCTCATCTGGGCACTATACTGGCCTGTTGTGGCACTCCAAAGGGGTTTCTAGCATAATTTCCCATGTAAGTGGTAGGCACTGTAAAAGCTGCTCCTGCAGGATGTCCATTCTGTCTTGTTCAGCTCTGTTGAGAGCAAGCAATTTGTGGATGATCACAGCATGTCCACCCAAAGGGACCACAGCCTCTGATGTGAACCTACCATGGAGCTCTGTGTCTGTGGCAGATTCTGGTAAAGCAGATTGTGCACAGACCAGAAGTATGGGTTCATCCCTTTCAACCACTTAATGTAAGAATTCTGGTTAAAGCCAAAAGTAGTACTGGGGAGGCAAAGCCCATAAATTAGGGACACTTTTTAAATATTGGTATTATAGAAATTTGATTTAATAACATGTTTTGTACTCATATACATTTTCCAAAGGGTTTGAAGTTTGATACTCAAATATCAAAAATTATTTAGTCACTTCACTCCTCAAGTGATTTGGCACAAAATTACACATTTCATTAGGAATGTTCCAAAATATGGGGCTAAAATCTGCACATTCTGTGAAAATCTGAGAAGCATGGCTGGGTCATATATCATCTTTATTAAGTTCTCCCTTCTGCAGTTCTTTCTAAGCTATCTGAATAGATGAGTTACCTTATCAGACTTCTCTTCATCAAGAAGGTAAATATCAACCCTGCTATTAATGGAGTAGGAAGACCAGTGCCAGCAATTGCCTAACCTCCATTTTGTACGATGAATGCATAGAATATTTCATCTGGAAATGCAAGACCTGTACATGGCACTGCACAATTTGAAACAAGTGGAACAAATGTCTCCACAGATTAGCAATGTGGACACAGTTTTCTACCCCTATGATAGATGACCACTCCAGATCCAGCATGATACAAGCTGGATGTAGCTCTGCCCCCTCCACAGTAACAATACCAGGCATACTTTCAGACAGAATGATGTGCTGTTCTGTTACACTAAAGCACATAACAAAAGCACAAGACAGATGTTCCCAGGTGGTCCACATCAGCTATGAATGATATACTGCTTTGACACACAGCTGTCTGTGTTGGAAAGGCACCATCAGTAAGTCACACATCTGATATTGATAGAACAGACATGTTCTGTTACACTGTGATGGACACTGTTTCATCAAATTCCTAGTCCATTTATGAATGTGGATGAGTGCCTTGAAGGTCATATTTTGCACTGTTACTAAATTCAGCATAATGAATATGATTCTCACTTGTCTTACCTTTTATCATTGTACACAGGATATCATTTGTTGTAAACTCCACATCAGTGGCATGTATTACATCACCTCTCCACCTCTGGTCATGTTACATTGCTTTATTATTGTGGTGGCTTGGTTGCCCTGCAGTATTGTTGGCTCCTACTTTATATTGCTCACAAATTGCCCTTATGTAATATTGTAATGCTGGGTACATGACAATGTGGAAAGGGTCACATGAGCATCTCAAAAGAATGTAATAGCCCCTCCTCAGATTGTGGCATCCTTCTTTTCAGAACAGCACTGATGCACCTTTCCATTAGCTTTCTGTTCTACATGGTAGGTATAGCCCTTTAGCTTCCATTTGGGATTATCCTTCTGTATCCTGCCTGTGCTTATGTGGCCAGTGGTAGCATGAGTACTTATTTTCCTTATCTCAGTATCTTCATTCACTCCTTCCACTATTCCATGGTGATTGCAGCATTTTTAGGGATGGATGGACATTCATGCAGGTCTATATTATGTGATCGAAGAAGCTCTTCTTTGAACACATAATAATTGCCACATATACAGCGAACACTGTAAACTGTGAACGGCCACATCCTCAAATGTTTTCCTTCGGAAAAAATTCAGTTGGCCATTATTGGGAATCACCTTATTCTTCAATGTAGAGTGATCTTGGAGTTGGTATATTTAGTTAGGGGGTGTGGGGACACAGCCCCCCACATCGGGGGTTGTGGGTGGCAAGGCCCTCCACTTGATTAGTGTTTTAAAGTTTGTTTTTTATTTTACAGTGACGTGAATTTTTTCCCCGAGGAAAAAATTTGAGGATATGGCCGTTAGCGCTTGTATATGTGTCGATTATTATGTGTTCGAAGAAGAGATTCTTTGATAACATAATATAGACCCCGTTCATGCACCGTTGGCTTCCCTTACACCCCTTAATCATGAACGGTGATCAGTTGTGTAGCTCTGCATTCTGTGTTCTACAACTTGTGAATCAAGATCTGCAGCCGCTGGTTTTTTATGCACCAGGGAGTCAGAAAATGCATAAGGGTCTTCAGGTAAGTGTGCTTATATCTTTGCTCTCTATGTATATACAGTATTGTGATTCATAATTTTCCTTGATTCTGAGACATATAGTCAAAGAGATTAACAACTTGTGTACACATTCTGAAGAAATGGAAATTAATCTTACTGAAAAACAACTTTCAGAAAACTGCTGCCATATACATAATCACAGTTCTACATGAATACCATTACTTGTGTTTCAGTTTTACTTCATTACTTCAGATTTTTTTGGTTTTCAAAAATAGAAACTGATGTGAATATACCTTGAAACAGCTAAACTGTTTAAAATAAGATTATTTTTTGTTTGTTTCAATTCGTTAATTCCTGTTTGCATGAATATTTGCTGGCTCCAGCATGATGTTTACAAGTAGTTATATTTTTGTGTATAAAATCTTCCTGATCACAATATATTCTCTTTGATATGGATAAATGAAGACGAACACATTTTGCATTTTTAGCTGTTTTGGGTGTGACATGCTTAGAAAGAAATGTCACATTATGTGGTCAATTATTTTGGAATGACCCATTTTTATTTCCATAGCAGAAGCATTTAAATATAACATGTTATGTAAGTTAGTTTGAAGGTGTGATGCAAGTTAGTTTACTATTTTAATGTGGAATATAGTCACACTGGGGCCATGAAAAATGTCTTCTGGCTGTCGGTTTCATTTTTACAGAAATCTGTTTTTTGTTTGTGAAATTCAGAATATTCTTGCTTTGAGAAATGCTTCCAGAATAAACTCCTCCTAAACATTTTATACATCATTTAGAATAATTGAATCAGTTTCCATCACCACAGGAGACTGGAAGAGGGAGACACAGAGAATGAGAAACAGAGATCATCATTCTACAGTTAAAAATGTAAATCCTTTGTCTTTGCTTCATGTCCTGGCTGAAAGTTCATCTGTCATATTTGTAGCCCTACTAGATCTACTCCTACCTTCTGTATTGCCCTTTTCAGAGCAACCATGTTTTACCCTGACATGTGGTTTCACAGGGTGTTCTACTATCCTTCTGTAGTGGGAAAGGTCATTGTGGAAAGGGTGACTGGAATTCATGAAGATGGTGTAGCACCTGTCGCATGCCTTGTGTATTCATATGAGACACTGAGGGTGGATATGTGTTCAAGTCATTTATTATATATTCACACATCAGGAGCTGTAACATGTACATATACTTCTTACTTCATATGCTTACTGACTGACTTGTTACTTCTAACACACACACACACATGTGCATCTCCATTCAAGTTTACATTCACACTGACTATACAAAGTGGCACTGATCTCGCATTTTCTCAGTAACTTATATGCACATGCTGTCTAGCTACAGTGGCTGACTAGGTTCAATATACACACTGATCTACATCCTCCCTCTTTAATTTTGATTGACATTGCAAAATGTAAGAACAAAGGCATATTTAAGAGCTAGACATTATTTCAACATTTCAACAAAACATAACTGATTTCAAGTCTAAGTCGCTGAGTATTTAGGATTGGGTTTACAAGTTCTACCCGCTCTGGTTACATAAAAATTCTGACTATGTTTAGCAACAGGGACAGTATTTGGGGATTCATTCAACACTGGAACGTCTGGGTTTACATCAGAGCTATTTGAAGAAAGAACACTGGCTTTTTGAATTCGAACAGTTGACGAGTCACTCTGGAAATTAGAGTTGTTGGCACAGGTAATCTGCTGTGGCACTGCTTTTTTTTTTTCTCAAATATTTTTTTTATTTTCAATTAAAATAACATTTACATAATATTTTTAAATATCATTTGAAACAACTATATAGAATATTTACAATAGCCTGACTTTCAATTATATACATTGTATGTTATTAAATATAGAATTAACAGATCAGTTATCAGAGATACAATATTGATTATTGCAGAGTGTCCAACAAAGATATAACTTTCTTCCAAGGATTATTTACCAATGGCCTGAGATAGATTCGTAGTTTTTTGATTTTTATTTCCATCAATGCAGTTGTCTTCAGTAAAGTGTAGAACTCGTCCAAGGTCAGGGGTGTATTTGAATTCCACCTTCTGGTTACACATTTCCTAGATATAGCAAGTATTGTCCATAACAAATGCATATTTGTCTTATTCAGGTAGGGACCTTCATTTACATTTAGAATTATCAATACTTTAGTTAAGGTAAAGGATTCATTAAATAAAGCTTGTAAAAATGATTGATTCCATTCCAATATGATTAATTTTATTACATTCATAAAAAATATGAATCCGGTCTGCTTTATTTGACTTTTCACACCTCCAACAAAAACCATCTGTAGTAGTACTGATCTTTTTAATTCTATCTGGTGTTAAAAATGCTCTATGTAAGTATTTCCAGTTAAATAGTTTCCAGTACTGTTTGTTAGAGTTGTAATTAACTGATAATAAGATGTTAGTTTTAATTTCTTCTGTTAACTGCAATGACTGACCTTTTGTTAAGAACTGTCAGTTTGATGGTTTGGGAATTGTTTTATATGTTATTAACGCTTTATATAGATTTGAAATGGATTTTTTCTTTTCACAACTATTATATATAAATTCATCAGAAAACTTATTAAATTTGAAATATCTTTAAATGAGGAATTAGTAATTAATATGCATAAATCTTGAGTGTACATTAGAATGCTTTGTAAGGTTAATCAGTCCTGTGTTGGAATATTGTAAGCAGTTTTTATCATATGTATATCTAAAATATTTAATTTATTTATACATTGAAACCAGCATAAGAATCCATTTTGTTCCCAGGAGGTTATTGTTTCCCTATATATTTTTTGAGGAAAGTTCTTAGTGATGGTAAATGGGGTTAAAAGGTCAAATCAAAGTTTTAGATCTATGTTTGCACTGATAAGTTTCCTAAAGGAATTGATGTAATGATCAATCACTGTTGTTTTAGAAGGTTTTGTTATATTATATTGTATACTTATGCATAGTATGTACCAGGGTTTGTTTGATTTGTCTACTATTAAAATTTTTTAACATATTAAATTCATTTGTTAATATAGCCATTGTTAATTCTTTCCAGTTGGCAAAATAATTTGGGTTTATCCAGTCTATTGTCATTTTAAGCACATATGCTTTTATATATGTTTCTATTTCTGGGAAGTTCAATCCTCCTTGTTTCCAGGAAACAAACAACGAACACAATATCCACCAAAAAGATTTAATAAAAACTGAATGAACTCTCTGAGACAAAGCCTTCAAGGAGAATAAAATGCTTTAAGTAACACAGCAATATATACAAAATATATACAAAAGCACTAGAATAATTATACAATTAGTCAATTTGAAAAACATCTTAATAAGATAATGCCTTCCAATTGAGCTCTTCATTTAGCCCAAAAGGAGACATAGTTTTAAATTTTAAAATATACACAGCTTATTTTTGCACTAGAAGAGTTTTCATGCTAATATTGTTGACCAAAGAAACACAAATTTGTTCTAATACTGTCCCTTTCAAGCCTTCACTACATTTATTATGAAATTCTGCAAAATGTACTGCTACAGGACTATCCATTTTAGAATTCCTAATATCCGTAACATGTTCTAAAAGTCTAGTTTTAAATGCCCTTTTGTCTCTCAATATAAAATTTGTTACAGGGACATTGTAAAGTATATACAACACCAACAGAGTTACAATTAAAGAAACCATGACTATTAAATCTAACATTATTAATTAATTCAAAATTAGTTACAATGTGCTTACAAGCTTTACACTTCCCACAAGGGAAAGTTCCAACTCTAACAGGTTCTCTGTACAATTTTGAAGAGGGCATAACAAACCTGGCTTTCACCAAAAAAATTTTTATATTTTTACCTTTACGGTAAGAAAACTTTATATTCAAATTTAGCCATTGTTGCACATTCCTTAAAGAACATAAATAATGCCAGAAGCGGCTAACTATATCAAGAAAATGTTTAGTAAAACAGCCAAATGTAGTTACGAAATAAATGCTATCCTTATCTTCCCTTAAACTACTCTGTCGTATTAAATCCCACCCCACAGTATTGCTATTGCTATCATAAATTGATTTTTCAACTGTGGGTTTAACCCCTGTAAACAATCTTATAAAACCTTTGTTCAAAGTATCTTTACTATATCCTCGGGTTAAAAAAGAATTAACCAAAGAACTAATTTCTTTGTGGAAAATGTCAGGTCTATTACATAGTCTATGAATGCGTAACATTTCACCATAGGGTAGAGCATTAATTATATGAGAAGGATGCCCACTGGTGCCATGTAAATATAGGCATATTCCTTCAAATTTTTTATTAGGAGAAGTAACAATATTTTTACCATCAGATATATCTAATACCACATCTAAAAATGGAATAACATGTCCAATACTCAATCCATCAAATTTTATTGAATATTTATTAATATTAATATCATTAAAGAATTTCATAATTTCTTCCTTATTACTATCAACCAAAAATATTAAATCATCCACATACCTAAAATATTTCACAACATGTGTCTGAAAAAATTTATGCTTATAAATAACTTCCAATTCAAACAATCCCATAAACAGATTGGCATACATGGGGGCAAATGAAGCCCCCATGGCTGTACCCTGCAATTGGTGGTATAAAACATTATTAAACTCAAAAAAATTATGAGTTAAACAAAAATAAACCAATTCAATAACATATTCTGTAGCAGGAAAATCTCCTAAAAAAATCTGATAGCCTCCAATCCAAACTGATGTTTAATATTCGTATATAAGCTCTTCACATCTATACTAACCCATAACATATTTTGATTTAATTTAATACGTTTAACTTTGTCCAAAAAGTCAAAAACGTCACTTATGTATGAGGGTAATTTCATAACATATGGAGACAAAAAATGGTGTAAAAAAACACCTAGGTTATGCAAAAAATACACAGACCCTGAAACTATAGGCCTACCTGGAGGTCTATACAAATTCTTATGAATTTTAGGAAGGCAATAAAACAAGGCCATTTTGCAGCCTTCAACCTGAAACTTTTTTTTAACATCTGACTGACAAAAATAACCTAATCTCACTCCTTTGTTCATTAAATCCTTATATTCATCAATAGATGTATAATAGACTTCTGAATTAACGGCTTTATATGTATTAGTATCACACAAATGTTTCATACACATACTTAAATAATCAGAAAAATACATAACTACTAATTTGTTACCCTTATCTGATGGTTTAAACACAATATCATCCATCCTACTTAAAGTTAGTAAAGCTTTCCATTCTTGACATGACATATTGTAATTTATGTTAGACCTATTGTTCATAAGTTCTTTATAAGCTAACTCTGTAAAGTGATTTACTAAATTAACAAACTGACATACCTCCCCATTTAAAACGTTAGGCATGAAAGTGCTATGTGAAGGAACCTTAGAAGTATCAAAACTGTAATAAGCATTGTTCTCAGTTTCAGACATACATGAATAAAAACTATCCAAAGAACTGTCTACACTCTCTTCGTTCATTTCAGAAACAGAAAAATCATAATTTCTGAAAAAATATTTCAAATGTAATTTCCTAGCAAAAGCAAAAACGTCACTTTGTATATCATAAAAACGAGTAACCAATATAGGAACAAATTTAAGTCCCCTATTCAAAATACACATTTCAGTTTCATTAAATACATAATTGGAAAGATTAATAACATATTCTATAGTATCTAACAAAGTATTATTAATGAAAACAGCCTGAACATCAACGTCTTCCCTGTTTGTATCCCCCCTGTCCATAGCGTTGCCCACCTGGGTTAGCTGACTGTTCCCATGTCCGTTTCTGTCCCTGTGCAAAGGGGATGGAAGTGGAGGAATCCCCACGAAAAGTTTGTCGAAATCTATCTCTCTGTTCGGCCGCTGGGAGAACTGGAAAATCACCATCATTCCACTCATCTTCATGTGAAGTGTAACCTCCTTCTGATGCCGAAGAATTGAATGGTGGAGTCACAGTAGCACCCGGATGGAACCTAACTTGCTTCCGACGTTTGGTACATTCTGTCCTGGAAAGGAAAGCCTTGCTAGATTCGTAATCGCGTATATCACGCAAAAGCTTTCCTTTTTTTCTGTTAACCAAAGTAGTCTCATATTCTTTTAATTTGAAATTTGTTTGTTTAAGAAAATCATCAAACACAGACACCGGAACAGTACTAGTGAGATCAGAACACAATTTCTTTATGTTAGAGCGCAGTTCTTTATGCTTTAACTGATCCCGTTCAATAAGAATGTGTAGCCATTCGGTTACACATTTGTGTGCAGCATTGACCCACCTCTTATGAAATGCAGTATCAGTGTCTAAAGTCAGGTCAAACGGGTTAGAGGGGTCTTTAAACACTCTAAGTCCCCTCGGAGTAGTGTCAGTCTCCACATACTTTTGTAAACCACAGATATTGTAATGAACTGAGGTTTCCTTCCACATTAATTTTTCCAGTTCATCAAACATTCGGTAATCTTTGTGGGACTTGTCTCTCACCTCTCGCCAATTCTACTAATTCAGCTGATAGAGGTGAGAGACAAGTCCCACAAAGATTACCGAATGAAGTTAACAGTATTTGGGAAAAGTGGGATGAAGATAGACGCTCCAGGCCCACGAACCCTTTTTCCTGTGTGGGTAGAAAGATACCATTAGCTGTGAACACAGAACATAAACTATTGTTATATACGCGATTACGAATCTAGCAAGGCTTTCCTTTCCAGGACAGAACGTACCAAATGTCGGAAGCAAGTTAGGTTCCATCCGGGTGCTACTGTGACTCCACCGTTCAATTCTTTGGCATCAGAAGGAGGTTACACTTCACATGAAGACGAGTGGAATGATGGTGATTTTCCAGTTCTCCCAGCGGCCGAACAGAGAGATAGATTTCGACAAACTTTTCGTGGGGATTCCTCCACTTCCATCCCCTTTGCACAGGGACAGAAACGGACATGGGAACAGTCAGCTAACCCAGGTGGGCAACGCTATGGACAGGGGGGATACAAACGGGGAAGACGTTGATGTTCAGGCTGTTTTCATTAATAATACTTTGTTAGATACTACAGAATATGTTATTAATCTTTCCAATTATGTATTTAATGAAACTGAAATGTGTATTTTGAATAGGGGACTTAAATTTGTTCCTACGGTGGTTACTCGTCTTTATGATATACAAAGTGACGTTTTTGCTTTTGCTAGGAAATTACATTTGAAATATTTTTTCAGAAATGATGATTTTTCTGTTTCTGAAATGAACGAAGAGAGTGTAGACAGCTCTTTGGATAGTTTTTATTCATGTATGTCTGAAACTGAGAACAATGCTTATTACAGTTTTGATACTTCTAAGGTTCCTTCACATAGCACTTTCATGCCTAACATTTTAAATGGGGAGGTATGTCAGTTTGTTAATTTAGTAAATCACTTTACAGAGTTAGCTTATAAAGAATTTATGAACAATAGGTCTAACATAAATTACAATATGTCATGTCAAGAATGGAAAGCTTTACTAACTTTAAGTAGGATGGATGATATTGTGTTTAAACCATCAGATAAGGGTAACAAATTAGTAGTTATGTATTTTTCTGATTATTTAAGTATGTGTATGAAACATTTGTGTGATACTAATACATATAAAGCCGTTAATTCAGAAGTCTATTATACATCTATTGATGAATATAAGGATTTAATGAACAAAGGAGTGAGATTAGGTTATTTTTGTCAGTCAGATGTTAAAAAAAAGTTTCAGGTTGAAGGCTGCAAAATGGCCTTGTTTTATTGCCTTCCTAAAATTCATAAGAATTTGTATAGACCTCCAGGTAGGCCTATAGTTTCAGGGTCTGTGTATTTTTTGCATAACCTAGGTGTTTTTTTACACCATTTTTTGTCTCCATATGTTATGAAATTACCCTCATACATAAGTGACATTTTTGACTTTTTGGACAAAGTTAAACGTATTAAATTAAATCAAAATATGTTATGGGTTAGTACAGATGTGAAGAGCTTATATACGAATATTAAACATCAGTTTGGATTGGAGGCTATCAGATTTTTTTTAGGAGATTTTCCTGCTACAGAATATGTTATTGAATTGGTTTATTTTTGTTTAACTCATAATTTTTTTGAGTTTAATAATGTTTTATACCACCAATTGCAGGGTACAGCCATGGGGGCTTCATTTGCCCCCATGTATGCCAATCTGTTTATGGGATTGTTTGAATTGGAAGTTATTTATAAGCATAAATTTTTTCAGACACATGTTGTGAAATATTTTAGGTATGTGGATGATTTAATATTTTTGGTTGATAGTAATAAGGAAGAAATTATGAAATTCTTTAATGATATTAATATTAATAAATATTCGATAAAATTTGATGGATTGAATATTGGACATGTTATTCCATTTTTAGATGTGGTATTAGATATATCTGATGGTAAAAATATTGTTACTTCTCCTAATAAAAAATTTGAAGGAATATGCCAATATTTACATGGCACCAGTGGGCATCCTTCTCATATAATTAATGCTCTACCCTATGGTGAAATGTTACGCATTCATAGACTATGTAATAGACCTGACATTTTCCACAAAGAAATGAGTTCTTTGGTTAATTCTTTTTTAACCCGAGGATATAGTAAAGATACTTTGAACAAAGGCTTTATAAGATTGTTTACAGGGGTTAAACCCACAGTTGAAAAATCAATTTATGATAGCAATAGCAATACTGTGGGGTGGGATTTAATACGACAGAGTAGTTTAAGGGAAGATAAGGATAGCATTTATTTCGTAACTACATTTGGCTGTTTTACTAAACATTTTCTTGATATAGTTAGCCACTTCTGGCATTATTTATGTTCTTTAAGGAATGTGCAACAATGGCTAAATTTGAATATAAAGTTTTCTTACCGTAAAGGTAAAAATATAAAAAAATTTTTGGTGAAAGCCAGGTTTGTTATGCCCTCTTCAAAATTGTACAGAGAACCTGTTAGAGTTGGAACTTTCCCTTGTGGGAAGTGTAAAGCTTGTAAGCACATTGTAACTAATTTTGAATTAATTAATAATGTTAGATTTAATAGTCATGGTTTCTTTAATTGTAACTCTGTTGGTGTTGTATATACTTTACAATGTCCCTGTAACAAATTTTATATTGGAGAGACAAAAAGGGCATTTAAAACTAGACTTTTAGAACATGTTAGGGATATTAGGAATTCTAAAATGGATAGTCCTGTAGCAGTACATTTTGCAGAATTTCATAATAAATGTAGTGAAGGCTTGAAAGGGACAGTATTAGAACAAATTTGTGTTTCTTTGTTCAACAATATTAGCATGAAAACTCTTCTAGTGCAAAAAGAAGCTGTGTATATTTTAAAATTTAAAACTATGTCTCCTTTTGGGCTAAATGAAGAGCTCAATTGGAAGGCATTATCTTATTAAGATGTTTTTCAAATTGACTAATTGTATAATTATTCTAGTGCTTTTGTATATATTGCTGTGTTACTTAAAGCATTTTATTCTCCTTGAAGGCTTTGGCCGAGACGTCAGAGAGTTCATTCAGTTTTTATTAAATCTTTTTGGTGGATATTGTGTTCGTTGTTTGTCTCCTTGTTTCCAGGGTCTAATGTGATGAGTTAGAGCAACTCTATTCTTTTTGGGATACCATAAAAATTTTATTAAACATGAGTTTATTTCTTTAAGAATGCATCTTTCAGGAATTAACTGTATTGCTAATGCTACATATAGTATTTTTGGAAATAAGACCATTTTTATTAATTGCAATCTGTCTTCAAAAGTGAATATAATTTTCTTCCGCTTTTCTATATATATTTTTATTGTTTCAATAATGTTTTTATAATTTATCAATATTGTTTTATTTATATTTTTGCATAACACTATTCCTAAATAATTTAGCGTACGTTCTTGTTTTATTATGATGGATTTATCTGTAACTTGTAGTTCTTTTTTCTTATTTAAAAATAGAAATTTTGATTTTGCTCTATTAAAATGTAGACCTGAAATCTTATAAAATTTCTCCATTACTTCTTCTAGCTCTCCTAATGACTCTCTGGAGTTTGATGGAGTTAATAAAATATCATCAGCAAAAAGCATTATTTTAGATATGTACTGGTCATAGACTTCTATTCCTTTTATTCTTGGATTATTGCGTATTATTTCTGCAAGTATTTCTATAGCCAAAGCAAATAAAATAGGAGTAAGGGGGCACACTTGTTTAGCACCTTTTGTTATATGGATAGATTCTGAGGTGAAAGGAGCTAATTTAATGCAGGCTAAGTTATTAATATATATGTTTTTAGTACTGAGATGAAGGGGGGGGGAGGAAATTCAAATAATGCTAAAGTTTTAAATAGATATTACCAGTTGAGGGAATCAAAGGCTTTTTCTGTGTCTAATCTGATTACAAGTGTTTCTCTATCTTCTTTAGCCACATAATCTATAAGAGTAAGTATCCTTTTAATATTGTCATGTGTGTGTCTGTTATATAAAAATCCAGTTTGATCATTATTAATTGTCTTTGAAAGTGGGATTTTCATTCTGTTATCTAGTATTGACATGAATATTTTGTAATCATTATTCAGTAATGATATAGGTCTGTATTAGGTGCAAAGGTCTGATGGTTTATTAACTTTTAGAACTGGTGTTATGAGAGAATATTTCCATGAGGATGGTATTTTTCCTTCTGGCTGGACTTCTAGCAAAGTTTTATGAAAAAGGGAAAGTACTGTTGAAGGGAAGAGTTTGTAAATTTCCATAATTATACCATCTATCCCTGGAGCTTTATTAGATTTACTTTCTTTTATCTTGTCAACAACTTATTTATAGGATATAAGTTTTTGTAGGTCTAGATTTAAGTTTTGGGGAATTTTTTTATATTGATAAAGTTTGTATCTAAGCTTATTTGGTTGGTATCTAAATCTTCTTTTTTGAAGTGTTCCATATAATGGAACTGAAATGTTTCAAGGATGTCTCCAATATCTGATACTTTTTTTCCCTTTCTTTTCATGATATATACTACTAATGTTACTTGCTTTAGATTGTATTTTAATTCTTGTAGATAAGTTATGCAGTTATCTGGGGATGTGGCTAATGAGTTTATTTTTAATTTTTCCAAGGCTAGACAAATTTTGTGTGTTAGAATGTCATTATATTTTTTATTTAATTCCTCTAGTTCTTTTTTGACTTCTGGATAATTCTGATTTTTTTTTAGATGTTGCTGTCAAGAGTCTGGTTTGCAAGTCTAATGATTCAGGTTCCCACTCTCTAACTTTATTTTTATACCAGCTAAGGGTCTTGCCAAATAAATAAGCTTTTAATGAGTCCCAAACCATGACTCTACTGATTTCTGTTGTATTATCAGTTTCAAGAAATAATTGTAGTTCTGACAACATCCAGGGTCTGAATTCTTTAATTTTCCTGATATATGATGGAATTCTAGTTGAGAGGATTAAAGGTTTAAACTCTATTTGGAGCTTCATTATCAGAGAGTCATGATCTGAGAAGAGGCATGGAATTATTGAAAAGTTGAGGATTTTTGTTTGTAAATCTTGAACTATGAATAATTTGTCTATTCTGGTTTGTGTTCCAAATCTATGGTCTTTATGGGAAAATGATAAGGATTTATCATCTTTTACTTTAAAAGTGTCAATTAAATGAAATTAATCAATCCATTTTTTAAGGATTTTGAAATTGTTGCTGTGCGAAAAGACTTCTTGGTGGTTTTAGAAGCTTCTAAGGTACAATTAAGGTCTCCTCCCAGTATAAGATTTCCTTTATAATTGTTGGAAATAAAATCTAGGTGTTTTTTAACTGTTCCTGCTCCAATTCCTGGGAAGCAATATAGATTAGCTAAGGTCCATATTCTGTTATTAAAGTTAATTATAACAAATGCTAGTAGACCTTCTTTGTCTTCATATTTATAAATAACTTTTGGAGTGATTATGTTTTTCTTCCAGAGATTTGATACTCCTTTTGTCTTTGTTATATAGGAGGATTGAGCTAAGACTGTATTGTCTTTAGGGTTCCAAAAAAAAGCTATCATTAGTCTTAAAATACATTTCCTGGAGAAATACTACTTGTGCCTTATTTCGATTTAAATATTTTCGTAAGTTTAATCTTTTATTTGCATTATTTAAGAATGTTGAATCCATTTCAAGTTATTGTTGGAAGAAACGTTTTGCTTCTTTTTTATTTTGATTATAGTAGTTAGACTATATTCTCTGATAACATTGGATGTTATTTTTATGTGTGTAAACTTGGGAGTGTAATTTAATGTTCTTTCTACTTTAACTATAAGTAGGGTAAAATTCTGGTCAGGCTTTAAAAAAGTACTTCTATAAAACAATAATTCTAAAGTATCAAATACAACTAAATATGAATTTCCCATTAAACATGGAATGAAAGTCATTCCTAATCCAAGAGATAAAGATAGATCTATTGGATTATCACTCATACCTTTAACCAACAATATCAACTGAGCTCCATATGTTAAATTATTATATGGAGAATATTCTTAAAAGAGATATGAAATTCTATATTATTCTGTTATTACTCTATAGTATTTTATATATCAGGATGGACTGTTAGTAGTGTAAGCAATTATTATGTTGACTTAGAAAATATCCAATATTTATTTACCCTTAAGAGATCCCAAACATGTCAGATATGTCATTTTGGATAAATTAAATGCAACAGAGGAGCACACACTAAATAAGCCAACAACAAATAGATTATTACTAAAATAATTTGACTAAAAGGACTCTACAGGAGACAATGAGTGGTTACCAATGTAATATGAATTTACTGTAGGTGTACTGTCTTCCTTTACTTTCCCACTCTTCAGCTCACCAACTTCAACTTACACTTATGAAAACACATGTCTTATCAGTGGTATCCTGACTCAGAGTAGAGGTGCCCTACATTCTAGTGTGCAGTGCTTCTACATATTTTAGATTTACAAAGTAGAGTCTAAGGATAAACTATGATCACCTTGACAATTCCCATCCTGCATAGGGCACCTCCTGCTTCCAGGATGGGTAATCACATCAGGTCTAGAATGAATGTGAAGGTACCTATATGATAATCAAGACTTACTTTAGGTAAGTATTAATCAAGTAGTATTTAGAGCATCTTAGAGAGTTCTCAGGGCAGTTAGAATACTCTTAAGCCTCTCCTCCCTTGACCAGAAACAGAGATTTCCCTTCCCTTTCTTTCCCTTGTTTTCAATCAGTACTAATAAAAGAAATTCAGCAAACATAGATAAACAGAAATAACATTCAGTAATCTGTCTTGTACATGTCTCACAATCCATTAAACAAGTCAGTGACTAACATCACTTTAGTAAACATTATAAAGACAAATTAGAAAAAATTTCCTAGCTCTTTAAATTTTCTGATAAAGCAAAAAGTTAACAATAAGCTATTTTATCTAAAAGTATAAAGCATTTCAAATTTTCCTTGCATGTATACATTTCTACTTATATTGTAGTATCAATAGCTGTCTTTGAAATCTGTACAATACTTCACTTCTTCAAATAATTCCTTTTTCAATTCAGGTTTTGTTTTGTCAAAACGGCAACAATATTTCAAGGGCACAATTAATATTTTGACTGATGTTTCAAATAAATAACTTGCCAGTTGCCAATTGAGTTAGTTTAGAATGTATGATTAGTACAAATATAGCATGCTGCAAAAATAATATGTATTTTTTCGTGTGCTCTAGAGACTGTCATATGCAAGAGACATATATAATGTAACATATATAGAGCAGATAGCTTATGGATTCAGGTTGTTAAAGTAAATTATGCTTATTAATCAGGCAGTTTCATTTAAATTCATAAGTAATTTGAGGACATTTCAACTGAGTTTCCAGGAATGTGTAGTCCAATATGAGTAACTGAGTCCACTTTTCTTCATAAACATATGTCACAATTCATTAAACTAGGCAGAGTGTCAAGAACTGTCTTTGAAATCTATGCATTACTTCACTTCTTTCAAGTCATTCATTTTACAGTTCAGATTATATTTTGTCAAAATGTCAATAGCATTTCAAGGGCACATTTAATATTTAAACTGATATTTTAAATGAATAGCTATCAGTTATCAAGTGAGTTTGTATAGAGTGTGAGGTAACTGCAAAGATAACATGTTGCAAAAAGTAATATGTATTGTTTCATATGCTCTAGAGACTGACAATTTCAAGTAACATATAAAATGTAACTTTTACAGTGCAGACAGCTTGTGAAATCAGCATGTTAAAATGAGTAATACTTTTTAATCAAGCAGCTACATTTCAGCGCACATATAATTTGGGAACATTTCACTTGTGTTTCCAGGAATATGTAATCCTATGAGGATAAATCATAAAATATTTACAAATAATCCTATTATGTATTTATTTTACCTTGTTTAGGTTGTTTTTCATTTTAATAACTAAACATTACTTTTTCTTATTATTTGTTATCTGTGCGGCTAAATGCACTTCGCAGATTCACAGTGTCCTTAGAAACTGTAGCAATTGTTTACTGTTGCTATGGCAACGCAAAGAGAATGTGAAGAAAGCTTCACTTCTCTTAACCAACAGTACATTTTTCCCTCCTTTTTTCTTATGTATTTGTTAATACTAAAAGGAAATAATTAAAAGGACATATGTACATGAATGGAACATTTCAGAATTAATCACGAACATGTCCCCAATCCCAGTAAGCATAACAGTGACCATCATTAATCTAATAAATATTGTAATAACAATTAATTAAGTTCATTATTCCAATTAAGAAATAATAAAATGAATCGGTGGAGTGAATGCTCAGCGAACTTGAGCACAGCAAAAAATAAATTCAATATATACGTCGCTGAGCAAAGCAACGGAGGATATCAAAATAATACAATCACGTAGTTGTAATCACATAGAAGTCTGAGATCCAATGTCTAGTAAATAGAATAATCCAAAGGCAGGCAAAGTGAATAAAAACGCGGGTTTATTTATAAGAACTGGTGAGCGCTTTCGCAATAGCTTCTTCAGACCATAAAACATTAAATCATCATAAAGCACTTCCTTAAAAAGATAAAAAGGCGCCAAAAGCAAATCAAACACTTAAAACTATATAACACATTAAAACTCATTAAAAACATCAGAACAAAATACTCTAAACACACTACCATCATTGTAGAAGATGAAAGAGGTATAGGCAGGGAACATGACAAAACATATAGTATTCAAGGCACATATACACATGTACCCTATGTCAAACATACCCTTTAGCCAAAAAAAATGAAATTCTCTCAACATTTCTTGACTAACAATCTCCTAGATTTCAATAAAGGACGTAGGGGAACCCTACCATTCAGGCCTGGGGTGACATCCGCCCTGAACTTAATGATCCAGTGGATTTCCCTCGTCTCAGTGTAGTTACTAATATCTCCTCTTCTATAAGTTCTCGAGATCTGTTCCAAAATTCTAAACTTAAACTGATGCTCAATGCCCTCCTCTTTTGTGTGTTTGGATAATGCATTATGTGGACTCCCCTTCCTTGTGTGGTACACATGCTCACGGATCCTATCCCTTAATGTCCGATTAGTCTTACCTATGTAGTAGGCTGGACACACTGCACAGCAAGCTAAATAAACCACATCTCTGGACATACAGTTGCCTCTCGTCCTAATATGATATATTCCAGGGCCATAAGGATAGTGAAAGTCCGGGTCAGTCATTATGTATGAACAAAAATTACAATTGTTACAAGTGGTCATATAGGGACCAGATAGAATGGGTGGACCTAATTCTGCCTTCGGATAACAAAGCAAATTCTTCAGGTTCTTTTTATTACGGTACACAAATCTAGGTCGAGTACCTGTGAGATTCTTAATAATTGGGTCCACTGATAGGACATGCCAATGTTTAGAAAAGACATCTTTAAGTGCACGTTTATTCCGACCACTGATAGTAAATATGAAGAGACACTGAGAGACTTTAAGCTTTTTATCAGAACTCTGTCCTTAAAGATTTTCTTCAAGGATACAGAAATGAGATCCCACGCTCCTGTTTTCAGGACACCTAGTACATTTCTTCCTCCTGTACACCCACTGGTCTCTGCATATAGCAAATTAGTTGAAGATGAACTTTATAGGATGGAAAAGTTAGACATTGGTGGCAGAAAGAGGAAATATAATCTCAGCTTTCCACAACGAAAAGCGTTGGACTCCCTTCGTAACAACAGGGAGATTATTATTCGTCCTGCAGACAAAGGAGGTGGGATTGTAGTGTTTGATGTGGGCAGGTACAATCATGATATGTTCCAAATGTTGTCTGATGACAGATTTTATGTACCCATCACCAATGATAGAGTGGATACTATCATTGAGAGTATACGTTCCACACTCACTGGACTTTTAAATCATGGTGCCATTGACATCTCTTTATATGAATTCTTTTTTGTGACACACCCCCTACTGCCTACCATTCAAGGCCTTCCCAAAATCCACAAGGATTCTCTACATCCACCCTTACGACCTATAGTTGCAGGGAGAGGGTGGTCCACTGAACCCCTATCGATCTTTGTTGAAGCACAATTACGACCTTTGGTCGATGCCAATGGATTCATTCTCAGGGACACTAGACAGTTCTTGTTGGAGTTCTATCAGTTTGTTAACACCTGTTCTGATGTTGAACACCTTACATGGGTCACCATGGATGTTCAATCCCTTTTCACGGTCATACCCAATGAGGAAGGCAGAACAATGATAGGTGCTTACATGAGGAGAACCGCCTTATACTTAAATTATGATATTGATTTGATTTTGGCTTTGCTGGGTATTGTCTTGGAATCTAATCTTTTCTGCTTTCAAGATAAGATCTTCTTACAAAGAGATGGCGTAGCTATGGGCACTTCTTGTGCCAACAGCTACGCCAACTTGGTTATGGCCGAATGGGAGCATAATTGTCTATTTCAGAATAGCTTGTTCAAAGACTTTGTACCTTTTTATAGGCGTTTTGTGGATGATCTCTTCCTTGTGTGGAGTGGCACCACTGCACAGTTAGAATCTTTTTTCACACAGATCAATTCTTCTATTGCCTTCCTGCAGTTCACCATGGACTGGTCGAGGACCACCATCCCTTTTCTAGACATCTTTGTTGACAAACTACCATGTGGAATAGTCAACACGGGTGTATATCGTAAGACTTGTCATAGGAATACTCTATTGCATCGGTCAAGTATGCACCCTGGCTATGTATACAACAACATAGTCAAGGGACAATCGATGCGGATATCTAGATACACACCTCTAGACTCTCAATTGGAGAGTGCTTTAGGAGACCTCAGCAATAGGTTAATTGAACGAGGCTACAACCACTTGGACATTTCTAGAGGGATGGTGGATGTACAGTATTTGAGGGCGGATAGAGCGAAACCATATTTCTCAGAAGGTGCCATGGACATGTATTTAGGTGGGGTAGGTAATGACCGGGATAGAAATAGGGATGGATCTTACATAGATGATGGAATTGTTTTTCCCATCTTCTACACTAGGGATGTTGGTGCACTTAAAGATGTCTTTTCTAAACATTGGCATGTCCTATCAGTGGACCCAATTATTAAGAATCTCACAGGTACTCGACCTAGATTTGTGTACCGTAATAAAAAGAACCTGAAGAATTTGCTTTGTTATCCGAAGGCAGAATTAGGTCCACCCATTCTATCTGGTCCCTATATGACCACTTGTAACAATTGTAATTTTTGTTCATACATAATGACTGACCCGGACTTTCACTATCCTTATGGCCCTGGAATATATCATATTAGGAGAGGCAACTGTATGTCCAGAGATGTGGTTTATTTAGCTTGCTGTGCAGTGTGTCCAGCCTACTACATAGGTAAGACTAATCGGACATTAAGGGATAGGATCCGTGAGCATGTGTACCACACAAGGAAGGGGAGTCCACATAATGCATTATCCAAACACACAAAAGAGGAGGGCATTGAGCATCAGTTTAAGTTTAGAATTTTGGAACAGATCTCGAGAACTTATAGAAGAGGAGATATTAGTAACTACACTGAGACGAGGGAAATCCACTGGATCATTAAGTTCAGGGCGGATGTCACCCCAGGCCTGAATGGTAGGGTTCCCCTACGTCCTTTATTGAAATCTAGGAGATTGTTAGTCAAGAAATGTTGAGAGAATTTCATTTTTTTTGGCTAAAGGGTATGTTTGACATAGGGTACATGTGTATATGTGCCTTGAATACTATATGTTTTGTCATGTTCCCTGCCTATACCTCTTTCATCTTCTACAATGATGGTAGTGTGTTTAGAGTATTTTGTTCTGATGTTTTTAATGAGTTTTAATGTGTTATATAGTTTTAAGTGTTTGATTTGCTTTTGGCGCCTTTTTATCTTTTTAAGGAAATGCTTTATGATGATTTAATGTTTTATGGTCTGAAGAAGCTATTGCGAAAGCGCTCACCAGTTCTTATAAATAAACCCGCGTTTTTATTCACTTTGCCTGCCTTTGGATTATTCTATTTACTAGACATTGGATCTCAGACTTCTATGTGATTACAACTACGTGATTGTATTATTTTGATATCCTCCGTTGCTTTGCTCAGCGACGTATATATTGAATTCATTATTCCAATTAGTCTACCTTAAAACTAGATTAGTTTAGACTATTATTTATATATGTATAGATAGTGAGTTATTAAATATATACAGATTATATTAGGATAGTAAATAGGAGAGAATTTAGAAAGGGAGACAAGATGCAGTTAAATAATGAGAAAAGAGAGAAAGAAAAGAGAAAATTAAGAGAAAATACACATATACTATGTATGTTGATTTACAGTATAAATATTTTATGTGCTGTATAACCCTCCTTCTGTGAAAGAAAAGTACCCTGTTTTACATACCTGAGGTAATGTGAAAACTCTCATGTGTCATCTACTTTCAAAAAATATAGATAAAGATTCCCGTAGTTAGTTGCCATTGTTTTAAAATTCCAAGCAGTAAAATTGGTCCTTTAAAGTAATCTTACAACAATTCATATCATAGTAGATGCTTTGAGAGATTTGGCTGTAACAGTATAAGTCTTTTGCTTCTTCTTTTTGACATCTGTCCAGACATTTGTTTCTTTTGTTCTCTTGAGAGAAGGTGACATCCAATCCATATCTTCTGGTAAAGTAATCACATTATTAGTTTTAATAAATGAAGAGGCTTCCTCTAAATCAATAATTATCTTAGCTGGATATGCAAGTTGTGCCTTGATATTATTTTGTTTCAGAAACTTTATCATTGGCCACACTTTTTTCCTTTGTTCCATTATTCTAGATGAATAGTCATTATCAAATCTTATCAGGCTCTGTTTATATTTTAGAGATGCCTTCTTCCAAGCAGATCTTAAAATCAGTTTCTTGTCCAAGTATGAACGAAATTTGATAATTATTGACCTAGGAGGAGAGTTTGAGTTAGTGGCAGATTTCCCAAGAGCTCTGTGTGCCCTTTCAATGCCAAAGGAAAGTCCTTTTAAATTTAAAAAGTCAGGGATCCAGCTTGATAAAAAGGAAATAATATCCTCACCTTCTGTGTTTTCAGGTAATTCGAAAATCCTGATGTTATTTCTCCTTTCCCTATGTTCCAAGTCATATACTTTATTAACCAATCAAGTGTTTTGTTTAAGAAGCAGTTCTTTCTGTGTTTCCTCTTCCTTAAGTTTGCTTTCTAAGTTATCAATTCCTGTTATCCTTGTCTGATGTTGTAGCATTTCCTTGAGGGTGTCAGCCTGTTTTTGACTGCTTGTTTTATAATTTTCCAGGTTCTCTTTAAAATTATCCATCTTCAAAGACAACTCCTGCAGGGTAGATGCCATCTGTTGTAGTTCCTTCTTTAAGGCAGCATCCTGGTGAGAATTCTATGAGTTGCTCATTTTAACAAGTGAATATATCTCCAAGCTTTTTGATAGGAAATTATTTGTAAAACTTCACCAAAGTTTCTAATTATGTAAATTAGTCCTTTATCTATATGATTTTATACTTTGAAGAAAAAAAGAATATTTTTTCCTGTCTTATTTAACTAGTTATATGGAGTTCTAAAATACTGCTGCTTTCAGTTAGCCATTCAGGCTCCGCCCCTGTGGCACTGCTTTTGAGACTGGTGACATATGTCTATGATTCCTTCTGTTATCCATTCCTTCAGACTGCATGATGTAAGATCTCAGTTTCTCACAATTGTCCTTCATGTTTCTTATACGATCATAACCTTTGGCTGTTTGCATTCTCACAACTTCTCCTTTTACAATGGTCGAAGGGATTTATTGGTTTTATCATAGTACAACTTTTGTGACTGACATTTTCTCAAAAGTTGAGCCTTGACCACTCATTCTTTGCATTTGGTACTAAAAATTTTTGTTTATTGGAATAGTTGTTCATGTTTGACTGGACATCAGTCTTTGAGCAGGTGAACCAAGCAAGTTGTCTTGAGAAATGTTTCTGAGATTGAATAAGTTAAGATAAACATTGGCACCATCTCTTTTGGATTTCTCCAACAAATACTTTGCACTATGAACTGTACATTCAGCTAAACCATTGGCTTGTGGATACTCAGGACTACTGCTAATATGAATAAAGTCCCAAGACACAGCAAATTTCTAGAACTGCTGACAAGTAAACTATGCATCATTGGCAGACATGACTTTTTGCAGACTACCATGGACAGAAAAATGTTTCTTCAATTTTGTAATGACTGTGCTGGATGTCAAGTTAGGAAATAGGTCAATTTCAAACTAATTTTAGTAAGATTCTACTAACACCAAGTAATGCTGACCATTCCATTCGAAAATATGTACAGCAATTATCAACCATGGTAATTCAGGAATTTGGTGTAGCTGAAGCAGTTCTTTTTGTTGATCTGGTTTGGTACTGTTGCAAACTGAACATGCTAGAGTTTCCTTCTCTATATATTTAGACATTGAAGGCCAAAAATACAATGCCTCTTGCCCTTCTTTTGGTTGAATCAGTACTTGAGTGACTATGACGCAAAATTTTGATATACTTCTGTTGTAATGCTTCAGGAAATACCACTTTTGGATCTTTCATGATGATTCCATCTTCTGTCATGATGAGCTCATCTCTGTAAGGAAATACTGCTGAATGTCAAGTGGTACACTAGTCATATTGGCCATCCTTGACTGACAACATTTTTCACCTTCTGAAGAATTGGGTCTGAAGTGTGTAATTTCGTAGTTCATCAAGCCAAGATGACAAACAATTTCTGACTTCCATGACTTCAAAAGCTGCTGTTTCATTTTCATGCAGCTCTGTTGTTTGTCTGGGTACATGTGACAAAGCATCAGCAAGGTACAAGTATTTGCTCTTTTTGTAAACAATATTGAAATTCTACTTTTGCAATTTTAACATCATGCATTGCAATCATGCTGGGGCTGTATGTATTGGCTTTTCTCAAAATTGTCACTAGTGGCTGGTGATCAGTCTCTGTATGGATAGGTCTGCCATAAATATAATCACTGAACTTTGAACATGCGAACACTACTGCCAAAAGTTCTTTCCCTATTTGAGCATAATGCATCTCTGGTTGAGTTAAATTTCTTGATGCATAGGCTACTGATATGCCTTCTTGAAGACAAGCTATACCAAGGCAATACCTTGGAGTATCACAAGAAAGAGTTACAGGTTTGTGAACTTCATAATATCTAAATGTAAGTGGACTGACAATTTTCTTCTTCAGAATATCAAATGCTTTTTGGTGTTGTTCCAACCAGGGCCAGTTCACATTTTTGTGTGTCAACTCACATAATAGTGCAGATAGTTGACCATGCCTAGAAAACCTTGTAAAGAGGTGAAATTTTCTGAAACTGGCATTTCAACAATTGCTGTTTGCTTAGACGGATCTGGTTGTAAGCTAGACCTTGCAAACAAATGTTGCACATCAGTAACTTCTTTCAGTTTGAATTTGCATTTCTGAGGATTCAGTTTAAGATTTACTTCACAAGCATGATCTAGAACTTTCCTAAGATTTCTATCGTGCCGTCTTCATCATTGCCCCCAACAATAATGTCATCTACTATAATAGCACATGGATAACCAGAACAAATTTGTTCCATGGCACTTTGTAATATATCACTGGCAGAATTAATTCTAAATGACATTCTTAAAAATCTGTATCTACCAAATGGTGTACTGAATGTAGTTAACAACAGAGATTTGCAATTGAGCGAAATTTGGCAAAAGGAGCTTTTTGCATCTAAGACTGAAACAAACAGTGAAATTTAGCACAAGACCGGCTTCCTCTTCAACTGTACACATTGGATGATGAGGATGCTTAAATGCTTTGTTTAAGTCTCGTGGATCAATACATATTTGAATATCATCTGAACTTTTCTTATGAGTTATGACAATAGAGGATACCCATTCAATCAGTTCTTCTACTGGAGTAAGGACACCTAAATTCACCATTTTGTCTAGTTCTGCTTTTACTTTACTCTGCATTGCTTCTGAAATCTCCCATGCTGGCCTGATAACTGGGCTTACATTATGTTTTAACTTCATGGAATATGTTAGTGGAAGTTTTCCAAGCTCATCTTTGAAAATATCAGCATATTCACTAAAATTATTCTTTGAAAACTATCGCTGTTATTCAGACTTATATGGTGGACCTCTTTATTAAATGAAATCCGTCCCATTCTCAGAGAGTCTTTGAGGCCTAACAGTGACTGCACTTGTCTTTTAACTAAGTAAAACTGCAAGTCATAGCTGTTTCCAGCAGAATGACATGAAAGAACTACTAGGACATCAGATTGAATCTCTTCACCACCATAAGCATCTAGTTTTCCACACATTGCTGAATAAAGTTTCTCACCAGCTTTTACTTTAGCAAAGATTTTTGCTGATATAATATTGCACTTAGCTCTAGAGTCTACTTTAAGCTCTACAGGTTTCTCATTAATGTGTACAGTACAAAATACTTCACTCTTTGCTGAAAACTAATAATCTACTGCATTAACTGTTTCATCGATCACAAAGATACCATCAACACAGAAAGTTTGCTCACAACTCTTGGAGTTTGCTACAGTCGATCTGATCTACTTGCTTGTTTGGATACTTCCTTTTAATATATGTTTGCAACACTTTAGACTTGCAAAACCTTTTGAAATGATTCCACTTTTTACATTTGAGATATTATTGACCAAAAGCTAAACTCTTTTCCCATTTAGGTTCATGACTGCCTCCACAATTGTAACAGTTAACAATGAGGTTATGTGTGGTACTGGCTCTGAGACAGGTAACCCATGTCTATAATCCATTCCTTCAGTCTGTATGATGTAAGATCTCGGTTTCTCACAATTGTCCTTCATATTTCCTACAAGATCATAACATTTGGCTGTTTGCATTCTCTCAACTTCTCCTTGTAGCAATGGTCGAATGGATTTATTGGTTTTATCATAGTATAACTTTTGTGACTGACATTTTCTCAAAAGTTGAGCCTTGACCACTCTATTGTTCTTTGCATTTGGTAATAAAAATTGTTTGTTGATTGGAATAGTCATAGTCATTCATGTTTGTCTGGACATCAGTCTTTGATCAGGTGAACCAAGCAAGTTGTCTTGAGAAATGTTTCTGAGATTGAGTAAGTTAAGATAAACATTGGCACCAGCTCTTTTGGATTTCTCCAACAAATACTTTGCACTATGAACTGTACATTCAGCTAAACCATTGGCTTGTGGATACTCAGGACTACTGCTAATATGAACAAAGTCCCAAGAGTCAGCAAATTTCTTGAACTGCTGACTAGTAAACTATGCATCATTGGTAGACATGACTTTTTGGGACTACCATGTATGGAAAAATGTCTCTTCAATTTTGTAATGACTGTGCTGGATGTCAAGTTAGGAAATAGGTCAATTTCAAACTAATTTGAGTAAGATTCTACTAACACCAAGTAATGTTGACCATTCCATTTGAAAATATGTACAGCAACCATCAACCATGGTAATTCAGGAATTTGGTGTAGCTGAAGCAGTTCTTTTTGTTGATCCGCTTTGGTACTGTTGCAAACTGAACATGCTAAAGTTTCCTTTTCTATATCTTTTGACATAGAAGGCCAAAAATACAGTGCCTCTTGCCCTTCTTTTGGTTGAATCAGTACCTGAGTGACCATGATGCAAAATTTTGATATATTTCTGTTGTAATGCTTCAGGAATTACCATTTTTGGACCTTTCATGATGATTCCATCTTCTGTCATGATGAGCTCATCTCTGTAAGTAAATACTGCTGAATGTCACATGGTAAACTAGTCATATTGGCCATCCTTGACTGATATGTTTTTCACCTTTTGAAAAATGGGACTGAAGCATGTAATTTCGTAGTTCATCAAGCCATGATGACAAACAATTTCTGACTTCCATGACTTCAAAAGCTGCTGTTTCATTTTCATGCTGCTCTGTTGTTTGTTTGGGTACATGTGACAAAGCATCAGCAAGGTACAAGTATTTGCTCTTTTTGTAAACAATATTGAAATTCTACTTTTGCAATTTTAACATCATGCATTGCAATCACGCTGGTGCTGTATGTATTGGCTTTTTCAAAATTGTCACTAGTGGTTGGTGATCAGTCTCTATATGGATAGGTCTGCCATAAATATAATCATTGAAATTCGAACATGCGAACACTACTGCCAAAAGTTCTTTCCCTATTTGAGCATAATGCATCACTGATTGAGTTAAAGTTCTTGATGCATAGGCTACTGGTATGCCTTCTTCAAGGCAAGCTGTACCAAGGCAGTACCTTGGAGCATCACAGGAAAGAGTTACAGGTTTGTGAACATCATAATATCTAAATGAGAGTGGACTGACAATTTTCTTCTTCAGAATATCAAATGCTCTTTGGTGTTGTTCCAACCAGGACCAGTTCACATTTTTGTGTGTCAACTCACATAATAGTGCAGAAAGCTCACTCGAGTCTGAGATGAACTTTCCTAAATAGTTGACGATGCCTAGAAAACCTTGTAAAGAGGTAACGTTTTCTGCAACTGGTATTTCAACAATTGCTTTTTGCTTAGATGGATCTGATTGTAAGCTAGAGCTTGCAAACAAATGTCACACATCAGTAACGTCTTTCAGTTTGAATTTGCATTTCTGAAGATTCAGTTTAAGATTTACTTCACGAGCATGGTCTCGAACCTTCCTGAGATTTGTATCGTGCTTGTCTTCATCATTGCCCCCAACAATAATGTCATCTACTATAATAGCACATGGATAACCAGAACACATTTTTTCCATGGCACTTTAAAATACATCACTGGCAGAATTAATTCTAAATGGCATTCTTAAAAATCTGTATCTACCAATTGGTGTACTGAATGTAGGTAACAATGCAGATTTGCAATCGAGCAAAATATGCCAAATGGAGCTTTTTGCATCTAAGACTGAAACAAACAGTGGGATTTGGCATGAGACAGCTACCTCTTCTACTTTATGCATCGGATGATGAGGATGCTTAAATGCATTGTTTAAGTCTCGTGGATCAATACATATTTGAATATCATCTGAGCTTTTCTTATGAGCTATGACCATGGAGGATACCCATTCAATCAGTTCTTCTACTGGAGTAAGGGCACCTAAATTCAGCATTTTGTCTAGTTCTGATTTTATTTTACTCTGCATTGCTACTGAAATCTCCCATGGTGGCCTGATAACTGTACTTACTTAATGTTTTAACTTCATGTAATATGTTACTGGAAGTTTTCAAAGCTCGTCTTTGAATATATCAGCATATTCTCTAAAAATATTCTTTGAAAACTATTGCTGTTATTCAGACTTATATGGTGGACCTCTTTATTAAATGAAATACGTCCCATTCTCAGTGTCTATGAGGCCTAACAGTGACTGCACTTGTCTTTTGACTAAGTAAAACTGCAAGTCATAGCTGTTTCCAGCAGAGTGACATATAAGCACTACTAGGATATCAGTTTGAATCTCTTCACCACCATAAGGAACTAGTTTTCCACACTTTGCTGAATCAAGTTTATCACCAGCTTTTACTTTAGCAAATATTTTTTCTGATATAACATTGCACTTAGATCTAGTGTCTACTTTAAGCTCTACAGGTTTCCCATTAATGTGTACAGTACAAAATACTTCACTCTTTGCTGAAAACTGATAATCTACTGCATTAACTGTTTCATGGATTGCAAAGATACCATCAACACAGAAAGTTTGCTCACAACTCTTGGAGTTTTCTACAGTCAATCCAATCTACTTGCTTGTTTGGATACTTGCTTTTAATATAGGTTTGCAATACTTTAGACTTGCAAAGCCTTTTGAAATGATTCGACTTTTTACATTTGTGATATTGTTGACCAAAAACTAAACACTTTTCCCATTTAGGTTCATGACTGCCTCCACAATTGTAATAGTTAATAATGAGGTTATGTGTGGTACTGGCTCTGAGACAGGCAACACATATCTATGATTCCTTCTATAATCCATTTCTTCAGATTGTATGATGTAAGATCTCGGTTTCTCACAGTTGTCCTTCATGTTTCCTACAAGGTCATAACCTTAGGATGTTTGCATTCTCACAATTTGTCCTTGTAACAATGGTCAAAAAGATTTACTGGTTTTATCATAGTACGACTTTCGTGACTGATGTTTTATCAAAAGTTGAGCCTTAGCCACTCTATTGTTCTTTGCATTTGATACTAACAATTGTTCTTTCCATGTTTCAGCCTGTATCACAATATGGCAGTTCTCCCCATTCCCTGCATGCAAGGTAGGTGTATACACAAATGAAAATTCCCACTCAATAGTCTTTGAACCAGCCAAATTGAGAAGTATAAATGCTCTTGTACATGCATCTTTATCAGAAAATGCAGCCTAAATAAAAATATCATATTCTTTCTCAAACACTCACCAATCCTCATCAATATTATTATCAAACACCAGTGGTTCAGGTCTGTGAAATCCCTCTGCCTTAACAACAAATTTCTTTTTAACAGAAGTATAGACCTGGTGCTTCTAATTTTGCTCAGGTGTACAATGACTTCTCTGAAAAAGCTGTATTTTAACACTGCAAATGCCTCAAACTCTCTGGACACTTTGGAAACTTTGAAAAGTCTTAGTTACTGTGAAAAAAGTTGGACTTTGTGAAAAATTCAGACATGTTAGCCTTTTAAGCATTTTAAACACTTTGGAGATTATTTCAAACACTGTAAATATTATGCCACTATCTCAGACATTTTGAACATCTTGGAAATTATTTAGAATGCTTTGAATGCTATGCAACATGTTTGGTGACTGAAAATCATTTGAAATGAGTTTAAGTAACTATGAATAACCGCTGAGCTGTTTGCAAGTATATCTTGGATATTACTCCACTTCTAGCTATGTGCCTCTTGGTTTGCAAGCTGCTTCAGCTTCGGATCCCATTCTGACACCATGTCGCATGTCTCATGTATTCAAATGAAACACTGACATATGCATTCAATTTGTTTATTATACATACACACACATCAGGAGCTGTAACTTGTACATATACTTCGTACTTTATATGCTTACTGACTGACTTGTTATTTGTAACACACACACATGTGCATCTCCATTGAAGCTTACATTTTAATTTTATTTAGTTATTTATTTACATTTGTTTACAGGGAGGTCTACTGGGACAGTGTGAGCCCCTATTCAGTAGAGGCCTGGGTAGAAAAGCTCCAAAAACAAACAACATGATAAAGTTTCTTCTTCTTTCGGCTTTTTCTCATTTAGGGGTTGCCACAGTGGATCACCTGTCCGCTCATGATTGGCAGTAGAGTTTTACAGTGTCGAGTTGCCAGCCTGGCACCAAACCTTCCACAGAAGGCACACACATGCACACACTCACACCTAGGGCCAGTTTAGAGCACCCAATCCACCTACAGCATGTCTTTGGGATGTGGGAGGAAACTGGAGCACCAGGAGGAAACCCACGTGACCACAGGGAGGACATGCAGACTCTGCACAGAAGGCAATCCAGCCGAGAATTGAACCAGAGAACCTCTTGCTGTGAGGCGGCAATGCTAACTGCTGCACCACCGTGGCCACCCACATGATAAAGCTGCAGAATCAACATACAGACATCAAGCAGAGATGGTACAAAATACTACATTACAGACTAGGTGATATAATAAAATAGAAAATACTAGTTATACAGATATTAAATTTTAAGTATGCAAGCCCAACAAGAATACAAATGATGACATGGGATACTAGTGAACCTGTCAAAAATACAGTATTGCAGTTTTGCATTAGACAGGGAAAGATGGAGAGCAGCAGGTTAAAGGTTCTGAAAGTGAGGTATAGCCTTAGAGCTATTACTAATCAGGCATCAAGAATCAATAGAAGATATGGTAGATAACTGATACAGTAGATTATGTGTGGCTGGGTGCCACATGTTTTACTTAATATATGAGGAGTCCGAGCTGTGAGATGGGGAGGAAAGTAGGAAGGCTAGAATATTGTTTTTTTTTTATAGTCAGTGCTGGCACATGTACATAGCCAATGGGAGAACAGCTGTTATTTCAATGAAGTCTTAAAGCATTCAGAGTTGCTAGTCGACCTAACTGAAGGAGGTAGAGAATTCCATAGTTTTGCTATAGCATATGGGTAATGCATTTGACTAGGGGTTCATAGGTTCATAGGTTCATACTAGGCTATCTGCCCGAGGGCACGGCAAGCCTAGCCCATAGTTTTTGGCTTTTAACCCTTTAGTATGGGGGAACTACCCATTATTTTGCTGTGCCTCTGTTGAGCAGTGACACTGAGGTAGGTAGGGTATCCCTCTGATCTCATCCATCCATTGGTCAATTTCTCTTGACAAAGGAACTCGAGGTGCTCTGCCTCACATACACCGGGATTTTATTCCACAGCATAGGGAGTCTTTGGGTGATGAGGGGAAAGATTAGGTTTTGCTACATTAAGAAGCATCTGATTGACTGATCCTAGAGGTCTATTTGGGTGATACATGGTGAACAGAGAAGATGTACACACTGATCTACAGCACCATTTAATGGTTTTGGAACTTTAAAAGAGCATATCAAATTCAGGCAGAAAGAAACATGTTCCCTAATTAGTCCTAACCCCATTGTATTAGTCTGCAATATTCTCTGTCCATTTCACACTAGTCTGGATATTCATGCAATTCATGGATACATATGCGATTTCTTTTGTCAGTTATTATGTAGCTAGTTACAAGCATTAGCTGTATCTAGCCTGCTGTCACTCTACGAAACTAAAATGTAATGGATACTGATACATTTCAGTATAGTTAACATTTTGGTGATCCATCCTTTTTGGTGATAACAACTTACTTCTGCTAAGAAGTACAAAGTCAAAGTTATAAATACAGATACCTGATATTTTTAAATTAAAAAAAAAGATTATTGAGATTAATGGCATTCATGTGCTGTAATATTAATCTAAATAACCATGCTAGTTTAGAGAACAAAGAAATTAATATTGTTTCTCATACCTCTTTATTAAGCAACAAAACACTTATTAGTATGCAAAAATGTGCATGCTGATTTAACAGACCAATAGGTCTGACCATGATAAACTGACTATTACTTAAAGAAAGAAGTCCAGTGTGCAGATACAAGGATTTGTCATTGAACTACAGAAAATTATAGCCTGTAGATTATTAAACATCAACCCAGCTGTAATCAGTACTAAAATAAAAAAAGTAGTAACAAAAATGGCTGCCAAAAAACTGTGCACATAGTCATTACTTGTTTCACTGTAATTTGGAGAAAGTAAGCACGGGGAGCTTTCTCAGTCTCTGAACTGTAGTGAAGTGAGTAATGGAAAGAAGAACACAGTTACAAAATCAATAAATAGTCATTAAAACCAAATTATCACACATGAAGTTCACAACATTGTGAAGATTATGTTGTATCTAGCAGGTCCGTTTCAAAACTGCAATACTGTAGAAGTATTTCAACTGCGCTCCACAGTTCACCATGGCAACATTACTCCTCCATGTTTTAAATATGGTTTTGGAGGAAATGCCACAATAATTCTTCTTCTTCTTTTTCAGCTTTTCCCGGTTAGGGGTCACCACAGCGGATCACCTGTCCGCTCGTGATTGACAGTAGAGTTTTACAGTGTCGAGTTGCCAGCCCAGCACCCAACCTTCCACAGAAGGTAAGGAAATGCCACAATAATAATAATACTACTAATAATAATAATAATAATAAAGTGATTATAATAGTTGGAACTATTAATAACTGCAGATGCACACAGTGTTGGTAATCAAATCCCTCTTCACTCCAGACTTTTATCTCTGGATATTCAGTAGAAATATCCTTACATACACAACTAGATGCATGCACAGTACATACAAAACATGTTTCTGCATACAAATTAGTCAGAAAAAAATGAAACAAAATATAATGTTATGATACAATGGCATTATTAAAAAAAAGGTGGGACATTTCTTTTTTAAGTAATATTGTTGCATAACATTAGTAACTTATGTTTGTATGTGGGTAATGCAGACCTAATATAGTACAGCAGTACAAGCTTTTGTACTATGTACACAGGTGCTTTAACTAAAAACAGGCACATACCTGCTAGTTAAAAGTGTTGTAACTGAAACAAACATATACACAATATTTAGCATTTAACCCTGGGAACTTGTCAGGAGGCTTATCAGCTTGTAAAAATGTAATCCAAAATATTGTCTTTGTCTCTGCATAAGTTACATGCTCACCACCACTCTTTTTTTTAAAAATGATCTCAACCACTGTGAAGTTAAATTAATGTAGCATATTTTGTTCAAAAATATGTTTAGAAAGTGCATTAGTTTTAGCCTTACATCTTCTTTCAGATTACTTTTCAGCAATACATTCGTTCATTTCCTCTTTTACACTTACTGCACAGAATGTGTTATATCGTTTACAGCTGGCTAGGTAAATTATATCCTTTACATCACAAGTCTGCTGTGTGTAGACATGCGTGAAGGGGCGTATCTTCATTGAAGGTTGTGCGTCAGGGCTGGCAACTCGGCACGTAAAATCTTCTGACAATCATTAGCGGACCGGAGTTCCGCTGTGGCGACCCCTAACCAGGAAAAGCCGAAAGACACAACAACATCACAATCAGCAAATAAGTTAAAGGTATATTGTCTAAGAAACATTGGAAAATTAAATACTGACGTTTTTGACATGCATTTGCAATTGGAACAATTAGTGCAGGGAAAAGTGCCCTTTTTGATACTAAGACATTTATTACTATGTCTTGTTATATATAACAAAGCCTCTTTTTCAAATTAATGGAGAATATTCTGAAAAAAATGGTTTAGGATGGCTATATTGTTCTTTCAAAAGGTATGATTCTTGTCAAATACAATGCAGTAATGTTGAAGTAATTGAAGAAGTGACTAATATTAATGTTTTATACTGGAAAGCAGCATTTATTAATACTGCTTTCTTTCAGCAAATGTTTATTATTGTCAGTATTCAAAAGTGCTGGTACTTATGGAATGACTGGTGTTTCTTAGCCCAATAAAACCTTATGACAGGCTGCTGGAATTATTTTTTAAAACATAAAATGTATAAGTATGTGAAATATAATAAATTCAAGATAACTGCACCACAGTTTGTTGAATATCCAAGAATTCAGCAAAGGTGTAAAGTCTTAAAGAATACAATGTTGGAGGAAATAATACAACAGTTAAGACACTGTGTGAGAAAGATAGAAACCGGAATCTGCATTCTGTTTTCTCTGCCTGTCTGTGGTGTGACCAGTAGCAAGTTGCTTCAATTTATTATGATTTCTGTTGTCACCTCACAGCAAGAGGTTCTCCCTTTCGATTCTCGGCTGGAACTCCTTCTGTGTGGAGTCTGCATGTTCTCCTCATGGTCATATGACATTTAAAGACATGCAGATAGGTGAGTGCGTGAATTCATGTGCCTTCTTTGAAGGTTGGGCGTTGGGCTGGCAACTCAGCACCATAAAATCCACTGCCAATCATTAGCAGACTGGTGTTCTGCTGTGGCGACCCCTAACCGGGAAAAGACAAAAGACAAACCAAAAACTGAAAACAGAAATTATGTATAAAGTAAACTTTAATAAATGTGCACTTCCTCACATTGAACTAGATATTGAAACACATATACACAATGCCACTAAATGTAGACTGTGCTTGGTGTCAGATACTGAAATTGTGAGGCTGCCAGCCCAGCTAGCTAGAATTTTAATTCTATGTCATTTGTAAATATTAATATGATTCATATACTTGTCTTACAAATGTAATAAAACTATATGTTATGTGGATATTAAACTACTGGGGCAGAAGTTTGTGTTGAACTGTATGTTATGTACTGAGCTTCAAGAATGTAACCACAGTGTACCCTATTGGAAAAGAACAGAAGTGTATATAAACTATATTAATAGTAGAAGTTGGAACATGCAGAGTTAACTTGCAAAACTCTAAGAAAATAAGTTGACAAGTAAAGAGTTTTACGATTGTGTTTATCTCAGCAAGAAGACAGGATGTCTACAGCTAGAAGTTCTTTCTATTGTCTGGAAACAGAAATAATTACAAGTTTCCAATGTAAAAGTGTTTAACTGTTTTACGACTTCCAGTTCTAGGCAAACTTCTGAGAGATAAGGATTTTTGATACCGAGGTGCAACATTTTAACTTTCTGTTAGCCTGGGAACTGAAGGCAGAAGTGAAAAATAGTGGGGTCTATATTATAAACCCGAAAGCCAAATTACATGAATACGTTTACATCGACACATAAAGGTGGATGTACGAAATGAGCAAACAATGTAAATGCTGAAAGGGAGAATGCCGAACGTATTTCCACAGTCAGCAGGGTGATAGTCGGGATGAGGAAATAAATCCTTTTCCCCACTGTAGTGCGGTTTTGGAGTTGGTATATTTAGGAAGGGGGGCCTGCAAAAACGTTTAGAAAAGTGTTTTAGTTTAGGTGTTTTGAGTTGGGTTTACCTTACCTGTACGGCTCTGTTGCTTTCGGTATCACATTCGGCGTTCTCCCTTTCAGCATTTATGTTGTTCGCTCATTTCACACATTGACCTTTATGTGTTGATGAATTCGTATTAACATAATTCGGCTTTCTGGTTTATAATATAGACTCCAAATAGTGATGCCATCCAATATGACCCAGCAGTAATGTGTTGTTATTAATTTATGAACTATCTCCCAGAGAAAGTCTGTGCATTTTGTATTTGCCTTTGGATCTGACAACATCCTCATCACTTCTGCCTTGCTCTGTAAGTAAGATTCAGGCATAGCATCTGGTAGGAATATAATAAGATTAGTTTAGATGTTTTCTGTATTTATGTAAGACTGTCCTACAATGCTCACTGAAGAAAAACAACAAAACTCCAAAAATCCAAAATAAAGATGGCACACCAGGTAGTCTTTTATCTGACGGGTTTATTGTAAGCTCTTTCGTTCACAATATAAAAATGAACTTCTCAGACAAATCCTAACAAACTAACTCACTCTTAAATAGCTCACTAATTAATGACAATTACATCATACTTATTCTTAAAGTGACACGCATTTTTACCACTACAAAAAACGGATACTTGTAAAAACTAAAATAGCATTATTGTTAAACATAATTATTATAGCCAGCTGCTAAAACAATAAAAATGTGTTTAAATCCTTACTATAGGAAATATAAACACTTATACAAACAGATAAAGAACTAACTAAAAACTAGCAAATGTAAACAACTCACATGCATACTACATATAACCAGTTGTATACCTTGATGTATAAATGCCCCCCTTTCTTTACCTTTCTAAAGACTTCAATTTTAACACACATTTAATTGAACAATATTCATTTAACCCCAGGAACATGTATGTATTTGTTTTAAGTTGCCATAGCAGCTCTTTCTCTTCCAATTTCAGTTCCCATGGATCTCCTCTAAAATTTTTCTTAACCTGTTCTATAATAGTGTATTTGAACTGGTGTGAAGGGTGTGAATTCCCAATTTCTTTTTTTGCAAGAAGGGAATATGACTACAGCAGGAGAGGCAGCTACAGAGGTGAATCTTCTTCTTCTTTTGGCTTTTCCAGGTTAGGGGTCACCACAGTGGATCACCTGTCCGCTCATGATTGGTAGTGGAGTTTTACGGTGTTGAGTTGCCAGCCCGGCACCCAACCTTCCACAGAAGGCACACACACATGCACACTCACACCTAGGGCCAATTTAGAGTGTCCAATCCACCTACAGCATGTCTTTGGGATGTGGGAGGAAACCGGAGCACCCGGAGGAAACCCACGAGACCACAGGGAGGACATGCAGACTCCGCACAGAAGGCACCCCAGCCAGGAATTGAACTGGAGAACCTCTTGCTGTGAGGTGACAATGCTAACCACTGCACCACATTGGCAATCTCACTGCTCTTATCTAACATTTAACTGAAAGAGTAGATGTCCTGTAGAGAAGAATGTCGGGATTGGACAATACAAATAATGGTTCTGGGAGGCCAGCTACTATTGATAATGCCCAGGTATGTCTACAGCTAGAAGGTCTTTCTATTGTCTGAAAACAGAAATAATTACAGGTTGCCAACGTAAAAGTGTTTAACTGTTTTATGACTTCTAGTTCTAGGCAAACTTCTGAGAGATATGGATTTTTGACACAGAGGTGCTAAATTTTAAGTTTCTGTTAACCTGAAAACTGAAGGCAGAAGTGACAAATAGTGTCATAGGACATCTACTCTTTCATTTAATGGCTGCTGTAGTCATATTAACATCTTGCGTAAAAAGAGATTGGGAATTCACACCCTTCACACCAGTTCAAATACACTACTATAGAACAGGTTAAGAAAAATATTAGAGGAGGCCGTGGGAACTGAAATTGGAAGAGAAAGAGCTGCTATGGCAACTTAAAACAAATGCATGCATGTTTCCAGGATTAAACAAATATTTTTCAATCAAATGTGTGTTAAAATTGAAATCTTTAGAAAGGTAAAAAAAAGGGGGCATTTATACATCGAGGTATACACCTGATTTTATGTAGTATGTATATGAGTTATTTTCATTTTAGTTTTTAGTTAGTTCTTTAGCTGTTTATATAAGTGTTTATATTTCCTATAGTAAGGATTTAAACACATTTTTATTGTTTTAATAGCTGGCTATAATAATAATTATGTTTAACAATAATACTATTTTAGTTTTTACTAGTATTCGATTTTTGTAGTGGTACAAATGTGTGTCACTTTAAGAATAAGTATGATGTAATTGTCAGTAATTGGTGAGGTATTTAAGAGTGAGTTAGGGCAGGATTCACGAAGGCTTGCACGGAGTGTAAGAGACGTGCAACACTCCATGCAAGCCTCGCGATCCAGGAACAGCCCTAAACTCCGTGTAAGAGACGAGCTAAAACGTCTCTTACATGGACTGGGCGTGGACATGCTAAATACCTCACTTGCAGCCAAAAGGTATGCAAATGAGGTATATTAGCGATCCACGAAGCAGAAACCAGTCCGTGTAAGAGACGTTTTAGCGGCAGAAATGTACTCAGTTGACAACTGAGTACGTTTCTGAAAATTCCACAACGGAGCCATATCAGCTCCAAAAAAAGGGTGCATATGTCTCAGGCAGCATGCCAATGGCCAAATATGTGGCCATTGGCAAGGTAACCCGATGCAAAAATATTAAAAATGTTTAAACCCAGTGCAGCCCCGCGCAAACGGGCTGCACTGTATAAAACCATAAAAAAGAAGGTTATAAACCCACAAATGTGGGTTTCATGCAATACATGGAATGACAATGCAGGGACCAGCAGACCAAAAACAACATGGCCACCGTGTTGTGGTTGCTAAGGGGGGAAGCTGAGTCTAAGACATGTAACTAAGCATTAGTAGGCAATCTCATGTAAATGAGGGTTAGGATACTGAATCTCACAGTCACATAGCAAATGAGCACAGTCTGAGTAGTTTAAGAGATACATAAGGGGGAGGAATAGAGTAGGAGATAGGTGACATCACAGGGGGGAATGGTAGAAAGAAATGCAGTTCATTGGAGGTCAGTGTAACATGACAGATGACAGACACAGATCATGGAAAGAAGTGTGCCACTAGATAAGCCAGGGAAAGTCAAGAAATGGAAGGTGTACACTGTTACTTACACCAAAGTTTCTTGCTGGGCGTGCATGCACATGTGTGCGCGCGCCATGAAGCGCGAGTAGGGCAATGTGTGCACGTGTAAGGCAGACTGAGCATGTGGGAGCATGTTGGGAGATGTTTAACACTGTTTGCACTGGTGTGCGCGTGTGTAGGGCAGGCTGAGTATGTTGGAGGCTGTTGGCAGACGTGTAACAGTGTTTGCGCGGGTGTGCACGTGTTTTAACCCAAATAAGTAGATTCTGAACCATGTAAGCATGTGTGCGTGCATGTAAGCCACTGTGAGCGTGTTTCTGATGATATGCACATGAGGAAACAGAAAGGAAAAAGGAAGCAACAGAATTAATAGGAAGCTAGCAGGGATAACTGCTGAAGCTAGCAGGTGAAAACAATTAGAAGCAGGCAATTACACAGGCAGAATAGTAGCCCAGCCCAGCACTTAAAACTCTGCAAACAGTAGTGCAGGATGTTTCTCTTAAGAGACACTGCAAGACAGGAGTAAGCTAATAGAAGTGAAAACTGAAAAAGCTTCACTCAGAGCAGAAATGTTAGGGGCTGCCATAGCTGTCATAATGAGACATAGGCGACTTGCTGAGGGTGGTGACAATGCAGATGGTGCCAGACAACCCACAGTGAGGAGATGGAGAAGAGTGTACAGGCCCAGGGTCACCTACCATGGGTTACATGAGCTGGAGATAGTAGAGCACTATAGAGTGGACAGAGAGCTCCTGCAGCAAATTGTTGAGCTGTGCAGGCCACGCCTCACACACTGAACCAACAGAGGGGAACCCATCCCAGTGAAAACCAAGGTATGTGTTGGCCTAAGAATACTAGCAACAGGTACCTTCCAGAGACCAACTGGCGATATGATGGGGATATCACAGGCATCAGCCTCCAGGGTACTGCACCAGTTCCTGGATGCCATGTCAGCACATGTCGGTGATCATGTATATTTCCCCAATGTCCGTGAAGTATTGGCCAGCAATATGCGTCTTTTCCAGCAAATAGCGGAATACACTGAGGTAGTGGGTGCAATAGACTGCACCACATATGCATCAAAGCACCAGCCGGTGAGCGGGGTAGGGCCTACATTAACTGCAAGGGCTTCCCCTCCATCAACTGCCAGGTCATCTGTGATGCCCAGGGCATAATAATGAATGTGTGTGCTGGCTGCCCTGGGAGTTACCACGATTCCCACATCTGGCATTTGACGCAGCTGTACCAGACATTTGCCAATGGGGACATCCCACATGGACACCTAGTGGGGGATGCAGGTTATGCACTGGAGCCGTGGCTGATGACACCCATCAGAAACGCACACACACCTGAACAGGAACACCATAATGAGGCACACGCACAAACACGTAATGTAATAGAGCGTGTGTTTGGGCTGCTCAAGTCATGGTTCCAGTGTCTGGACACATCTGGTGGAGCCTTGCAGTACACACCAACTACATGTACCCAAATTGTCATGGTATGTGCTATGCTACATAATATGATCTTGTAAAAACAGCTGCAGCAGGACCAGCATAGGGCTGGGCCAAACAGCCCCCAACCATTGCCAAGGCCATCACAGGCAGAGCGTGACTCGGAGGAGGAACAACCTGAGCCTGCCCAGTAGGCAGAAGGAGGCATGCCCAGTATGCCCTGGCCTTGGCAAAGAGGCAATGCATAGCACATACACTGGCTCAGTAGGAACCCTGGGAATGATACCCCCTCTGACTCACTCAAATAATAACATGGATGCCTAAAATGACATGACCTGCTCACAAACATGTACAGGGAAGTGTAATATGCGCATCTGACAGAGGCAGCCCTGCAGCACCACCTGAGGCATGAATGCCATGTGTTAAGTAATGTAGCACCATGTACTATATGCACACCTGAGCACCCTGACTAACATCCACCCTCACCAAGCATGAAGCCACAAAATGATGATGGGATGATCAAGTGCAATAACTGGCTGAAGTAATGCAGTTAGTCAAAGGGGAGCCAATGTGTCTCAGGCTGGGAAGACATGCGGAGCATGACATGATGCACCACCTGCTAGGGGTGGCATGTACCTATCATGCCATGCCCCATGGATACTGGCAAAGGCTGTCAGTACCCACAGCATGCCCTGAATAGGTAAGTCTCAGAACACAAACCCACCTTCATAGGTTCCACAAGGGATAGGAACCTAGATGTAATGCTACCCAATGCCAGAAGTCTAAACAGCAAGATGTGTGCAGTGTAAACACACAGTATGGAGAATGTAGATACCAGTCCTGTAATAGAGAACTGGGTCAAGGCTCACATCAGCACCCTAACACTACCAGGTCACACCTCATACTGTGCTGTACAGCTGCAAAACATGGAACAAGCTACAAAAGGAGGGTGACTAGCAATAAATGTCAAGGATAACCACACCCCCATGTTGGTACCACAACAAGAAGCAGCATGGATTAGCCATGGTCAAATATCAATGGATAAAACCGCCTCCCAGTATATAGCCTGCTGCAGACTACTGTCCTAATACCAGGAACTGCACCTGGCCTATGTTGGAATACATGAATATATCAAGCCCCCCCAAACCACATTATATTGCTTGACTGAAAATACCCAGACATACACCGGAAGCATTATACTAGCACCAACACAGTAGGAGAAGAGTTCCCAGAATCCATAAACCAAAATGCCTAGGAACAATGTACCACTCCCACAAGAGGGGTAAGCATACTGGATGTGATAATCAGCAACATGTGTACTGGATGGCAAGATGAGAAGTGTACCCCTCACCGGTAAGACCAGACCATAGAGTAATCACACTGGATATACACATCCTGACCACAGTCCCTGGCCAGAATACCACAGTGAAAAACATGTGTAAAGCATAGGTTGCAGCCCTCCAAACTGATGTTGAATCCACGAAAGGCCCTGTGCAAGTGCAGAATATGGGACACACCACAGAACATGTTATACAGGCATTCCATGAACACAGCCAGGAATGCTTGGAGTATGCAATCACAAATAACAACAACACACAATGCCATACATGCAGGCATCTGGCATGCTGGACTCCAGCCATTACCAAACCATGCAAGAGAATGAGGAAGCTACCACATGATAGAGCAAACATAAAAGGGAAGTAATCACTGACCAGTAGTATGGCAATAACATATGTCCACACATACAATCCACTAAGTCCAGCCACAACAAGTAGAATCTGTGAATCCAGAGGCAATGTGACACCAGTCCCAAGTACACAGACAACCACAACACCCCAATAAATACAAATATATGTGATAGATGCAACCATGTATCCAAACCAGAGGTTGAGCTCCACCAACTCAGTACTGTCAAAACTAGTCAGGAGGAGAAGGTAACCACATACACCACAAACCCAGTCCCACATAGACCTACCACAACTGTAAACCAAACACATAAACACAGACAAATATTCCCGGAGGCCTTAATTACAAACACACCACACCAACAGAAGCCTCCAAAGCAGATCACAAGCAACCACAACCTTCAGACATAGCACATGCAACGAATAGTACACAAAGCTGGTGTGCCAAACAGTCACAGGCCAGAAGGAGAAACAACATGCCTGATACAGTTGTAATAGGTATCTGTATAGGCAGACACACTGCTGTCCCACTCACCAGACTGAACAAGGGAAAGGGTAGAGTAAGCTGCCTGCAGGACACTGCCTGCAGGACACTAAGGATAATCACAAGGCTTACCCAACTGATGGTAGGAACCATGTTGGGCATCCACAGATATGCTCCGAATCACACAGATATTACAAACAACATACCAAACACACACACATATTGCTAACATACAACCTGTCAGGTGCAGTGCAAACACCCCCCCCCCAGAGTACAAAATACCTATCCCAGCAGACTGATGGTCCCCTGGCATTGCAGATGCTGAGGTAACAGCCATCATCTGCAAAGCAGAACACACAGCAGCAAAGGTATGTGATGGTGTCCTGGGCTGAGGCCAACATGGGCTCCAAGAATAATGGAATGCCAAATCACACTACTGCCCAATGTCAGCCTTACCACAGGATATGTACCCAAAGAGCAGTGTACAACAACAGTATTCCATCACAACAAAGGTGTTGCCTGAATGGATACTGCAAACTACCACCCCAGGATCCTGACAAGTTTGTTCTGTACAGCTATGGAAAGGATCAGTATGTACCGCAGACAGAAGGCTATTGTGGACCTACTGATACTGGACCCTACACAGTGTGGCTGTCGTAACTGCAGATCCTGCCCCTAAACATGTTTGACCCATTTGAAGCAGTCATTAAGGTCATTGATGAGGACATGTGGTCCACACAGTGTAGCTGGACTGTGCACATGCTTCTAGACAATACCGTACGAGTTCAGTATGGATATGTTCACCAGCTTAAATATATACCCCTATGTCAGTAGAGGGGTTGCAAACCAGACCAAGGACAGAACTGACATGGTCAGACATGCCGCATCCATGTCAGACTTCAAAGCAGATATGAGTGGCATCCCAAAAGGCCTGGTATTGCCCCCCCCATTCTGTATATATGTCCCATAGGTATAGGCCAACATGGAAGGACTGCGACTGAACATGTATGCAGAGGAGTACAAACAGCCCACCATATCCGACTCCCAGCTGACACAAGCAACCCACAAAAGGGCCACCTACAAACAGACAACTGTAGCCATAGCCATGTCAGCAAGCTAATTGCAGAACTGTGTATAGACAACCAACGTGGATATACAGTAAGTGCCCACAAATTACCACACAGGTGTTAACCCATGACGTACCTAACATGTAATGTGAGACCTGGGTACAAAAGGTGATAGATATCCTGCACTGGACAAACATGTGGCTGTAGTGTTTGCAGAAACATATACTATATACCCACCCAAACATGAAGGTTGGCAGATGTAGATAAGGGAACTCACTGTGGCTCTGCAGTCATCCTCCATCAGCGTCACAATTGACTACAATAGCCCCTGTGGGATATACCGCAGCAGACACCTCCATCAACTGTAAAGTCCACAACAGTACCCCACCAGGAGTAGCAAAGAGCATGAACAGATGCCATGTGTTGCCTGAGTAAACAAACTGCAACCCCACACACCGCCATACTGCCCAGCTACAGACAAGCTGTGCCTGATGTATGAAGCCATGTCCAACCTGGAATCAATGAACATGCTGCACCTTGTACAATCTGAATGGCAGTGAGCTATGCACATGAGACCTGAACCCCAGCACTGACATACATAGGACAAGCTGTACAGAATGATCCATAACACAGAAGGCACCCCCACTCTTCAGTAAACTCCTGGTACAGGTCAGCCAGAGAGTCACATATCGACACCCCTCAAGAGGAATCCTGATGAGTGGATGGGAGATGGTAGGCTAACCCTGGGTATCACTGTTATATCAGAGGTAGACGGAGGCACAGTATACTAACCATGACATATGTCATGGCAAACTCCAGTTACAATGTGTGTTGAAGGACAAACACACCCAGTGACTAGCATCAGAAATGGCCTAGGGAACATCGCTTGTGTTTGCCAATGTCCACCCATGTTGTGGAATACACTAGCAATGTTGGACGAGCCTGGTGTAGGTAGTCCATATCTGAACATAATGCAACATGGTCATATGTGCACAACTGGCCCCTACACAGTAAATGACTACAGAGACATAAGTGATATAGTGGATCGCCGTCATATGCAAACATCTTCCACAGATACACAAGTTGGTCATAGGAACAGGGAATGCTATGGCAATAAAGACCTGCAAACAGTAGAACAGCACAACAAATATTGTGCATCCGACAATTGAACATATGGGTGTAGAGGTCAATACTAGGCTTGTTGCTCTAGGGAATGACAGCTCAGCCAGAGTGTGCTTGGCATCTGCATCCCCAGGACAGTAGGCTACTGTACCACTGTAAAGTAGGTCACAGAAGGCAACATGTGAGGCTAGTGAGCTGTGCCTCTGTCAAGCAGGGGCACCGTGGAGGTCCCAGGGATTGAATGTGCTAAGCCACAGCCATGTTGTCGGTGTGTGCTGGGAGAGGGTTTCTGAGGATCTCTGACAGTAGGTGTCCGTCAATAACAGACTGAGGGGAGCCCTATCTGCATTCTCTGGACGATTCCACTGTCAACACTGTGTTGTAATGATTATGTGTGAATGAAGTGCCGTGCTGGAACTGTTCACAGATGTCCCCACTCTGTGGACTACAGCTCTGCAATGTATTAGCTCACTCTGTCTGTTGTACAGCGCATATATGGCTGGTGTACAGCTGACAGGTGTCTTGTTGTGGAGCAGTCATGGGTATATGTGGGATAGCATGATCAATGCAAACCGTACACATGCTCATAGAATGCAATTGTCAAGGATTATGCTGAGTGGCCAGTATAGTCCCCCAGCATGGGTCCTCTGAAGTCGTCCACCCCAGTTTTCACAAGTGTAGAGTCTGCTTGTGCTAAATACAGTTTATGCAGTGACAACCTTGCTTGGGGGGAGATGGGATATGGATGTCAGAGAAAGGTGGTATGGTCAGATATCAACAATGGTGGTCTACCTCTGGTGTGGAACAGTGAGTACCCACGTTGCAGATGGACAGGTGCAATATGTATTCCCCCATGTGGCTGTGGTGTGTGGTTCTGCCATAGCACATGGACCCACAAATTGTAGTGGCTGTAGGGTAAAGTGGTAGAGGCCTGAGTAGTTCTCACACACAATATGCCTGTACCTGATGTTAACAACTGGAATGGTGTATGTGAACACCTGCATATCCTGGCACTGTTCCCAGGGAAGCTAAGTGTGTGTCCTGGATGTGGGTGTGGTGTTTTGGACTGGTTGTGTTGTGTGTTACAGGTCCTGTGGTCACAAAGCGTGGTATAGAACATAACCTGCCAGTGCGATGTGCATATCTGACCCTGACGTAGGTGGCTGCAAATGCATATATATGCTATCCCCCACCTGACAAGTAGTACTACATGTACATACCTCTGTAGAAATAATGATGTCAGCACCCTATAAATACTGCAGGTGCATAACAGATGCCCAGTAATTTGGATAGTGCGCTCTGCTAATGCGTCTCTCTCAAGTGTCATAATATAGTTAGGTAGGGGTTTGAATCCTGCAAGTGCTTTGTGGGTGAGTGGGGTTTGTGTGTGTGAGAGGGAAATGTCCCTTTTGGCAACTGGGAAAACACATTACAGGATGCGCATTTCCCTTTCTAAACACTGATGATGTCAGCACCCTATAAGTGCAGCAGGAGAAGTGAATCCTCCCAGTAGTGTGAATAGCGCGCTCCGCTAATGCGTCTGTCACAACTGTCATAACATAGCTAGGTAGGAGTTTGAATCATGTACATGCTCAGTGTGTGTGCAGGGGGTGAGTGTGTGTTTAAGACTGTATGAAAAAAGTATCCCTTTTGCCAACTAGGAGAATACACTACAGGATGCACATTCCCCTTTCTAAACACTGATGATGTCAGCACCCTATAAGTACAGCAGGAGAAGGGAAGCCTCCCAGTAATGTGAATAGGGCACTCCGATAATGCGTCCGTCTCAACTGTCATAACATAGTTAGGTATGGATTTGAATCCTGTACATGCTCAGTGTGTGTGGAGGGGTTTAATGTGTGTTTAAGACTGTTTAAAAGAAGTATCCCTTTTGCCAACTAGGAGAACACACTACAGGATGCACATTCCCCTTTCTAAACACTGATGATGTCAGCACCCTATAAGTACAGCAGGAGAAGGGAAGCCTCCCAGTAATGCAAATAGCACGCTCTGCTAATGCGTCCGACTCGAGTGTCATAACATAATTAGATAGTGGTTTGAATCCTGCAAGAGTGTGTGTTTGGATGAGGGGGGTTAGTGTGTGTGCCACTCTGTGTGAAGAAAATGTCCCTTTTGGCAACTGGGAGAACACACTACAGGATGCACATTCCCCCTTTCTAAACACAGATGATGTCAGCACCCTATAAGTATAGCAGGAGAAGGGAAACCTACCAGTAATGCGAATAGCACATTCCGCTAATGCGTCCGTCTTGAGTGTCAGAACATAGTTAGGTAGGGGTTTGAATCCTGCAAATTCTCAGTGTGTATAGAGGAAGCTAGTGTGTGTGCAAGTCTGTATGAAAGAAATATCCCTTTTGGCAACTAGGAGAACACACAACAGGATGCACATTCCTCTTTCTAAACACTGATGATGTCAGCACCCTATAAGTACAGCAGAAGAAGGGAAGCCTGCTGTCGACCATTCAGGTAGGATTGAAACCATTGGAGGGCTCCAGTATCTAGACAGAATGTTTGCAGGGTGTGGATTACAAGTTGGTGATCAACCATATCGTATGCCTTGGAAAGATCCAAAAAGAGGGCTGAGGATATATAATTATTGTTGGGATTATGGTTTATGGTGTTAGTAAAGGCTAGGAGGCCTGAAGTAGTGCTGTGATGAGGACGGAAGCCATGCAGAGTGTCTGCCATAAGGCAATTTTGGATTAGGTGGTGCATGAGTTGTCTATGAATACATTTTTCCATAATCTTTGCAAGTGGAGAGAGTTTAGCTATTGGCCTATAATTGGAGAATTCAGTAGAGCTGCCTCCTTTGTGAAGTGGGATTACATAGGATATTTTCCAGATGGTGGGAATTTTAGCTTCTACTATGGTTCGATTGATTAATTTTGAGACGGGGTAAGCAATAGCATCAACTGATTTTTGTAGGTACTCGGCAGGGAGTTGATCAGCAGAAAGTGTAGTGGGTTTTAATTTTTCGATCAAGGTGCGGATAAGTGAAGTGGCAACTGGTTGGAAGCTGAACGCAAGTAGGTTTCTAGGGGTGCTACTTTCAGGACCATGGGAGCTAGGAGGTAGTTGGCTAGTTAGGGCATGAAATGTCTCAGTAAAGAATTGGTTAAAACTATCAGAAACATCTTCAGGGGTTTTATCAATAGTAGCAGCATGGATTGGGATTGAAGTTTGTCCAGGATGTAGTATATATGACATGCCACCTGACAGGGTAAGGCATTACGGGGTTCAGAGAGCTCAGTCCCCAGATTGGCTGTGTGGTGGCATCCCACACATGTGTTGTATGTTCCTGGCCAAGGGTGATGGCTGACTGCATACATGTGGCAGCTGTGACATTGCCACATGACTCACATAAACCACAACTGGACCATAGAGGTGATTCACAGGTTACTTTGCACATGCTACCCTAGTAGTGTGATTGCCATGGTGAGTACCAACACATAAGGCCAATGGGGAACAACATACTGAAGGTGTGTGTGGGTGTACTGCTACTGTTTCATAGCACTGGCATATATGACTGCACACATGTGTAAATGCCAGGTAAGACATGTGCAATGTGTCACAGGCAACGTACATGCATACAGGACAGACAGTGATGTTCTGTCATGTGTAAGCTTGACATACGTATCGTACGCTATGCAGATGTCACTAGGAGTCTACAGAAGCACTGTAAGTCTGCATTGCAGGTGTAAGCAGTGTTCCAGGGAACCCCAAGCGAACATGCATGTAAACAAAGCTACAGTAAGCAGGGCTGGAAGTAGTGCATTGTACAACAAAGAAGGGGTAACAATAACAGTAAGTAACAATGCAAATATGTAGGCACTATCAACATGTACCCAGGAATACACAGCGCAGATGCCCATGGTAGAACTGATATTATGTCATAGTTAATTGTGATTTGTATTACATTGGTACTGCACACATATCAACATGCGCAAACATCCACATTGCATAGTCGTTGTGGGCAACTTGACACCATTACTGTACATGTCCACCATTGCGTATCACTACTTGCGTTAGTTTCCCCCCTGTGCTACCCATGTATGCGGCTATCTGTTGACATCCTTACCACCGGCATGCAATTATGTGCAGCTGTTACACTTTGGTATGTACTATGGGTGCAGATGACAGTTCAGGACATTCATACGATTACTGCATCAGGCATGCTGGGATATACACACAGTCACAGTCATAGCAGCACACTGTACTGTTACCAACATGATACTACTAATACACTTCTATGTAGTCACCCTGTGCATCAGCAATGTGTTTACCTGTTCCCGCAATGATGTTGGAGATTGCAGGAGGTGGCACAGTGTCATCATATGCACAGGGTGTGAATTAGGTATGCCTGAGTCAGCCACTGATACCACCAATTGACATGTGTGTGTATGTGTGTTGGTGAGGGGCAGCAGTACAGGGTGGGGCAGTGTTGGTGCAGTGTGTGCATGTATGTGGTTGCCCTAGTTGTTAACATTTCGCATGTGTGTATGCACGCACACAGTTCCACATCATGGCTGCCATATACAAGGGTTTGTGGACAGCCACAGACTGCACCTGGCAGGTCATACAGATCAGTGTCTGTGGGCACGGACACAGTACCTGTGCCTGGCAAGGGTGCTACGGACCATATCCAGTACTAAGCCAGACTGGGTACTGTCATCAGAAGCGGGAGTGTGTTGACTGGACACAGGTACCATGCACGTAGTCTCCTGGGGCGTTCCGATGACAGCACAGACCCAGCATTGCTGGGGCTGCTGCTGGCACTATGGGGGCATGTGCGTGCCTGTTGTCGTCTGCACTGACTGCCAGCTGCTGCTGTTGCTGGCATACAGCCACGTCGATGCCACAAATGACCACCATTGCCCTGGCTCATGGACATTTGGTTGTGGAACTGCTGTAATATGTCCCCACAACGTCTGTCTATAACATTGGTGAAATTACGGATAGCATCCGCAATGTCACGCATACTGTCAGTCATGGCTGTGCGACATGCTGTCAGCTCCCTCAGACCCTGTCTGGTGTACCTTTCCATACGCGACTGTGCCTGCATGACAGCCCAAAACATAGCTGAGGTTGACAGACCTCTTTGGGCACGTCTGCCAGAGGCAGTATGCCCACGGATGCTCCCACGAGAACCGATGGGCAACTGTCTGTGTGGTACCATCACAGGACCCTGCCCATGGCTACTGTGTGGGGATGCATGTGCCACAGGTACCACATTACCCTGGTCAATGCCCACTGTATCCTGTCCATCACCTAGGGACAATGGTGACAAAGGATGTACTGGCAGGATGACTGTGCGCAATGATGGGGTTGACAGCTGTGTACTGTCAATTGGCTGACCAATGGCGGACCCTGACACACCTTCCTGTACCATTACACAAATATCATCATTACCAGTACCTGTGGCACCAGATTCAGGTTCCCTGCTGCAGGACACCAGAGCAGCACCAGAACCTGTGGGAGGAAGGCAGGAAACACAGTTTACAGTCACCACACATTGTTACCAGTGATGCACTTATGCACACATGCACACATGCACTTATGCACACATGCACACATGCACACATGGACACATGCACACATGGACACAGGCACACATGCACACATGGACACAGGCACACATGCAGACATGCACACGTGGACACATGCACACAGGCACACATGCACACATGCACACATGCACACATGCACATGCACACATGCACACGTGGACACATGCACACATGGACACATGCACACATGCACACGTGGTCACATGCACACATGGACACATGCACACATGCACATGCACACATGCACACATGCACACGTGGACACAGGCACACATGCACACATGCACACATGCACACATGGACACAGGCACACATGCACACAGGCACACATGCACACATGGACACAGGCACACATGCACACATGCACACATGCACTCGTGGACACAGGCACACCTGCACACATGCACACATGCACACATGGGCACAGGCATACCTGCACACATGCACACATGCACACCCCGCAGTATACACACAGAGCACTACTGAGTTACACTAGTGTTACTAGCACTATCAGGACTATTATAGGTATTGTTAAACACACTCACCAGCATGGATGGCCTGCCTTGCTGTAACCCTGGAGGGACCTGCAGAAATGATGAGATTAATGTCAGTGGGCACAACTGTGCCATTGATATTGCATATGATACAGTGCAGTAGTACACCAGTTGCCTTTCACACGTCAGCTGCTGATATTGCCAGTATCACACATGCACAATTACATACTATGATAACAGATACATACCACGGACACACCTTACATATGCATAAACTAACAGTGTACAGAACAGTCAAGTGTACATATGGCATATTACCTGCACGCTCCATGTCGTGCTGCTGTGTGGATCCAGCCTCCATCATGATGCAGGTGTACTGCTGTTGCTGTTCCGGGGCTGGAGCCACAACACTTAGGAGTAGCCCCTCCAGTCTGGTGAGGGGGGGATGGTTGGCCACCCCACGTCCTGTGGCAACCTGTTACCTATGGATATCTGACGCACGCTGATGGACACTTCTGATTAAATCACTGCAGTGATGTCGTACCTGCTCATATGTCCTATTATGCGTGCCAATATCATTTACCCTACGGACAAGGTCTTGCCACAGTGCAGCCCTCTCCTGCTGATTCTGACTGGTGCGGGAAAACAGGATGTCATACTCCCGCACCAGGCTCTGGTGTATCTCCTCATCTTCCGCTGCAGAGTAGGCAGGATTACGCTGATGCGCCATCTCCCTGGAAGAGAACACAAACAGGATATCAGCAGACTATGTCAGAAATATATGGCACACATACTATACATGATACTCATGTGTAGTGATATACTACTACTCCCATATGTTGCATGTGTGTGTCGTGGTGGATACACAAGTACATGGCCAGATATCAGTGCTCAGCCAACACCTGTGCAACAATACCTGCCACATTCCACACAACATAGTAGCATGCCCCATTGGTCAGCACACACTGACAGATCCAATGCACAACCTCACTCTGGGGGTTCATCCCAATGTACTGTATGTGGGACGCCATCCACTAGTGTGATGTGGACACAAGTTACTCAGCCTGGATATACATATCCCACCACCACCACCAGTACAGTAGACTACTTTGATATGTATGTGATTAGACAGTTATTCACTTGTTAGGACTGAGATGGTATCCATGCAGCACACTGGGCCAGTGGAAGCCACAACCCACACTGCTGACCCCTTTGCAAATGCTTACCACGGACATGCCACAGATTGCATGGAACTTGCACATACATTTCTAACCCAGACCCTATGCACAAAGGTTAGGCATCCTGTCCGGTGGACCCCAGACAGAGGCAGATTCTATAACAATAGCAGAAGGCTACTGCAGGACAGAGCAGATTCACATTAAGGGAAGGCATCTGTGGTCAGCACTGGTACTACGCTACGGTGTCTCATAACAACGGCCACGGCCTACTCTGGGAGGGAAATGGCCACAAACACTATAGATAACCACAAGGCCTTCTTCAGTTATGTTACACATATGGACCAAATGCCTCAGATATGCTCTGTGTTAATACACACCTACTTAACATTTACCAAACACACAGATATTGGCAACATTCTTGCAGACAGGTTCGGTGCATGTATCCCCCCTCCTTCTCCCCCACCAGTTGAAATACTTATCACAGCTGTATGTAACCTCCCTATCATCTCACATGTTCAGGTGAGGGCCACCCTCAGCAAAGCAGAACACACAGCATCACTGTGACCTCATGATATCCCTGGATGTGTGCTACCTGCACTCCAAGAGGACATACAACCACATATAATTTATCTTGGCCGTACAACAGGATATGTACCTGGACACTGGCATACAGCAACAGTGGTCCCACACCACTAAGGAGGCACCTCGACTGACCCTGGGAACTACCACATCATATGCATAACCAGCCTGGTCTGCTAAGCTATGGAATTATTCAGTATGGGATGCATATGCAGTGATATTGGGTACCTGCAGACACTTGTTCCCAGCCAGTTTGCCTTTGTGATGGGCTGATCCTGCCTTTTGAACCTGGCTGACCTTTCAAAGCAGTCACTACAGCCATTGCTGAGGGCAACACACAGACAACTGCTGCAAGGATCATGGCCTAACACTGATTGACATGTAATGTATAGTCATCCCCTTTTGGTGGAACTACGTACACACAACATATCACATGGACATACCTATAGATACAGACCTATGACACATTTGGAGGGTTCACAGTATGCACACTATTAACCTGCTACTTTGTATTACCTGTGTTTGTCACAGCTGGTTGCATTACCACTGCTTCTGCTTCCTGCTGCTACTGTCACTGCTGACAGCTTAGAGTCATAGTGTGTAGCGTGTCTTTTTGTGTTTTCTCTCTGTCTTGGTTTGTCTCTCTCCCTCTGTCTGCTTCCAGACAGTGCAATGAATGTATTGCATGTGTGGAGTGTTAGTACAGGATGCTTTTGTAGATATCTGCATAGGTCCATGTGATGGCCTCTGCACCAATTGTAAGCCAGCATTTGCTAATTGCATACAGCCAGTTGTGTACTGATTGCAGTTCTCACTGTGATTTCAGGACAGTGCTATAAAAGGGTATGTGAGATAGGCGTTGCCCTTTCAGACTGTAAGGGTGGGGACCATACTGGTATGCTGTGGACACTGTTCTGTGAGTGTAAAGGTTAGTATCTCTCTCATGATTCAGGCTGTGTTGTAGATTCACATTTCTCCATTCCTCTCTCCTGTTCCCTGTAGTAAGTGTGTATGCACAATGACACCTACAACTATATATATATATATATATATATATATATATATATATATATATATATATATATATATATATATATATATATATATATATATATATATATATGTACATATACATACATTTATATATGTACATTAACTGACATTATTACCTACAAGCTACCAACTAGCATGGCTGTTTCTGTTCAAACACTACTATTATGGGAATCCAGTAGTTTTGACAGTAATTCTAAATGACATGCTTTGGGTACTACACATCCTATTTTCCCTTTACATTCATCCCTACTATTACATGTTATATTTATTTTAGCAGAATGCTCTTGTATAAGAGTCATGGCTTAGTGGTAGGTCATACAGACTACTGTTTCCAAGGTCCTGGGTTCGGGACTGACAGTGGGATTTTATTTTGCTTTTGAACTGACTACAGGACCTGTCAATCAAAGTGACTAAGGCACTTTTAAGCAGTTGTAACCGGGTTTGCGCTGGTTTGCGCGGAGCTCACTCATGCGCACTGGCGGTTAGCTCCGAGCACACATGTGCACACCCGCTTACAACCGCTTAACAGTGCTTACTCTGGCGTACACCCGCGCTATTTTCTTTGAAAGAAATGAAAATGGGGAGACAGGAAAGTGGTGAAAAAGGGGGCACAAAGAGGGTAAGACAGTAGGGAAACAAGCTTGGGATTTGCAAGAGGGATGTAGGTAAGGCCCATAGCTGCCCATTTCTTCATCAGCAACAGCTGTGCTTATGTATGTAATTTGGTGTGACATTTGAAACCTTCCACCCCTGAGAGAGGTGTCAGGACAACAATAATATTTGTTGTACAGCCAATTGTAATTAATAGTTTCCATGTCCAGCAGACATGTGTGCAGAATGGGCAGCTATGTATGGGGCGTAATGTTTTTGTGGGTACAGAGTGCCCTTTTTTTTTTTTTTTTTCCAGGTGAGAGTGGTATGTCAGGTGAAGGAAATTAAAATTTGCAGCTGGGGAGGTAGGTTGGGTAGGTAAACAGACAAGACAAACAAGACGCATACAGGGGCAGTGTATGACATGTGTGGAGGGGTTACACAATTAACGGGGACGGATGTTTGGATATCCAGAGCCCATGAGCCCACAGATGGCAACAGTGGAACTGATATCCCCACCCATAGGCAGTTGCCACTGTTCCATCACTGCCCAGGATGGGGCTGTGCTGGGGGCTGTGTAGGCTGGGCAACAGGCATGCCAGTAAGTTGTGCCACCCGTGCCTCAAGCTGGCGTAGGGGCTTGAGAACAGAGTCCCGAATCTCCCTACGCACCACAGTCCGGATGCTACGGAGGGTGAGTGGTGATTCTCCTCTGGCCACACTTGCATAGGGGGGGGCGAGCCCCATCCCCTGCAGCACTTCCACCCTCAGGTGGCACAGGGCCACCAGAGGAGGGTCCAGACTGGGCACTAGTGCCAGGTGCACTCGCCAGCTGAGGTGGGAGAGGTGGGTCCGCTGGAACCCGCCTTCCCTGTCATCCTATGTTTTGCATTATGTCATGACAGTTTGGGTTAGTGACATATAATACCATTCACAATTAGTTGTAACAGCATGCATTAGTATTCCCATTAACCAAACACCCAGATATTCACACTATTGAACAGCGAGCATAACACATGCATAATTTGAACAGCAATACACAGTCCAACAAAATGCAGGGTTGATTGATGGCAACAGGCCATCAGGTTTGGATGTATGAACAGTACAGATGCATCAACGGACATGCAAATATATATGACCCAACAGGACAAATGTCCAGGGGTGTTAATTGTGATTGCACATACCATTTTCACGTGGAATGGGTTATATGTGGTTATAGGGTGGGGTGAAGAAAATAATATTAACACCTTTGAATACCAATACATATGCTGTACATTTCTAATAGCTGCACATATATACACACTACTGTTCTAACTACAGTTTCCTATATGATAACTATTTCAACTTGGTGATAGGACTGTTACTGCAACATCAATATACATTTTATTGTTGTTCATACACATTCATATCTAGCTTTGTTCAGCTACATCATCCTGCTACATTTGCTTTATATAGCTATAGACAAGTGTGGATGTTTGGTATATCAGACAATCATACTATCTGCATATTGCAGACTGAGCAAACTTATATCCAGATTTTGGGATACACATTCCAGATGCAGCAACACTTTGAACAGATTTCGCTGTTTGGTTTGGATTCTCACATGCATTTCATTCTGTACTAACTGCAGTATACTTTATTCAGGGGTTATTACTACTGTATTGCTGGATTCATGACACTTTCTCACACTCTCTCACTTGTTTTCATTTTACTATTTAGGATGGTACTTACTTCTAGGCTTTATTGACATGTTTTACCTGTAGTTATTACAATCCTTTCCAGCAGTCTCACTTCTGTCATGTTTCAGTATTTCAACAGGGATATATTTCACACATGTCATTTCATCATCTTCAGCTTTACTTTTCAGCCTGCTGCAGGTTGTGTACTATTTTCTTACAGGTGGGGCATTTTTATGTCAGAATTTATGTCAGACATTTTCATTTTTCTGTTTGGCTTACAGGCTGCAACACACTTTTGTAATCAAGCAATACTTGAAAACACTTTCACACTGTTACTTGCACATTTTATTACTTAGTGACTACACTGCACTCTTTTGCTGACTGTCATACTTTTATATTTCTTTACAGTTACTGTTAGTGGATTACTGACCTGCCTGGTGGTGCAACCGCACCAGCCTATCGCCATAGGCTCTGCAGTTCATAGAACGGACACCTGCAGCTGTAATATAAATGAAGTAATATTGGAATACACATCTCCATAATATCCAGCTAGTTTAATTTCTTACATACATAATTAAATGTAACTTACTCAGTAGTGGGGCATTGGGCATTTGCCGGGCCTCCTGGATCCAAAGGTTCAATTGGTCCTGCTTGCATCTCTTCAGGTCCGCATGGTGGTGACGGACCTGCTCACCAGTCCTTGGAATCCCTGTGGCACTGGTGAGATCATGAGCCAACGGTCCCACACCTCAGCCCTATGCTCCACACAGGACCTGGCCCTGCATGAGTTGGGCCTCATGATTGTGGACTATGAGCCAGACCATGTACCTGGACTCCGCAATGCCCCACCTCTGTGCTCAAAAGCAACTACCCTCTCCTACTCATGTCATTCTGGCTGCTAGTCAGTTCTACAATCGTTTATGCTGTGTATTCCACCTATGGGGCTTATATAGTCCGTTTTTTCCCACATATCTGTGATTGGCCATTTTGGAATTGTATCAACTTCAGTAAACCTGCATTGTCATGCTCCAGTTTGTATTCATTCCTATATATTTTCTATTATTGCATTTATAGGTACTGCTGTCATGGCTTAGTGGTTCAGTACCTTGACTATGGTGTATAGTATCCTGGGTTCGAACCTGGCCACTACTTTTTATTTTTTATGACTGTCTAGACAAGCTGAGTGGTGTGTCTGTGTAAAGGCAGTTTTGATATGGCTTGCTCAACGTTGCCCGTCGGTTAGCTTGTTTGGCGATTGCACAGCCCGCAAACGGGGTATGCTGGTTTAAGCCTCATTTGGCTATCAGCACGCATATTATGCTCAGCTCAGTTAGGGGCACATAGATTTAGCATGTTAAACCACTGCTCAGCTATGGGCACTCATTTTGCACCAGTTAAACCACTGCTCACCTACGGGCAGATGCACTCACCCTGTTAAACTGTAGCTCAGCTATGGGCACATCTGGCATTTTTTATTGTTTTGTTACCTCACATTTCTTCAATATAAATGGGCTATTTCATTACATTTTACATAAAATGTGATTTTATGTGTACATATTTGTCAGGGACTTGTTTACTGCTTATTTTGCTAAAAATAAAATTGGTGTTGTGGGGGCTCAAAACCATGAATGCCTGCTCTTTAGCCAACATCTCTACTGCTACGCTATTGCTTCTTGGTTTACTTTGCATATTTAGTGCACTCACGGTTAAACATCTTTACAATTTCAAAAAAAATTATGAGATGTTCATTTGTACATTTTATGTTCATAGTCTGTGGGGGCATGTGTTGTGTTGTGTTTATTCACATTTCCATGGACTCTGTCGTGGGTGTTTACTTTGGGCACTTTTACTCTTCTGGGTGCGTGTCCGCTTACAGGGCTCGGCCTATGGACACGCCCCCTACTGTTTTACATGGACCGTGTTAGCCTTAGGTGTGATTCAGCATGCTCTCATGAATATGCAGAGCATGCTGACATCACTTTGTTTAACTGCAGCCTCCGTGTATGAGTTATAACTCTTACACAGAGGCTTCGTGAATCCTGCCCTTAGTTTGTTAGGGTTTGTCTGAGGAAGTTCTTTTTTATATTGTGAATGACAGCACTTACAATAAACCCATTGGATAAAGGACTCCCTGGTGTGCCATCTTTTTTTTCTTTGATTTTTGGAGTTTTGTTGTTTTTCTTCAGTGTTTTTTGTGTTTGTTTGAAGATGGCTAGTGGGAGTATCCTTAATTCCCAATTTCTTTTTTTGCAAGAACGGAATATGATTACAGCAGGAGAGGCAGCTACAGAGGTGAATACTATTGGCAACCTCACTGCTCTTATCCAGCAATTAACTGAAAGAATATATGTCCTGTCGAGAATAATTTTGGGACTTGACAATACAAATAATGGTTCTGGGAGGCTAGCTACTATTAATAATGCCCCAGATATGACTAAATCCAATGTTACTTATGCCTCTAGTTCTACGGCACCATTGAGTGGGTAACTCAATGGGACACTGGACATTGATCAAGGAAATAGCATGCCCATTAGAAATACTACTGGGGAAGGGTCTAGTTTTATTCAACAGCCCCTTTTTAGTGCAGCTATCCCAGCAGTAATGGATTATCTAAAAGAACCAGCCTGCTCTGGAGTGTTTGACTTTGTGGGGATCTCACAAAATAATATGAATGACAACAGCCAAAGGACTTTAGTTTCCAACTTGAAAAAATTGATCATAAAATGCTTAGATATAAAAACTGCAATTAGAGGTCATATATTTTTGTGAATGCATACAAAGAAAGCTAGTCCCAAAAGGGTTACATCAGTGGCATTATCCTACAGATTAATTAAAAATTCATTATTTCATCACAAATTAATGCACCTGTTTGTTAAACATGGGCTGGACTTTCTTGAACTTTTAATCAAACATTATAATTTGGAGATGGAAGAACATAAAATACAACTGGAAATTCTCGAAAGGGATATCAAAGTTGACAATGACTTTGAGTGCTATAAATACGACTACAGTCGTATTTTTTCCAGCATTGAATCTAACATTTCTAGAGGCTTGGAGATAAAAAAGAAGAAATTGCATTGGGATAAGCAAGATTATGACAATGGTTTGGCTTATCCCAAACCACCTGATCCCCAAGTTAAACAGAATGGCAGTACGAGCATAACCATAGCATCCAGCAATGTTAACTCCACCCAATTTGATGACATTGAAGGGGATTCCAATGTAGGTGGAGACGAGCATGATGACAATGTCCCCATCAGATGCAGTGAACGCAGCAAGGATCTGCAGCAACTTAACACTGCAAATGGTGGATCAGGGCCTTCTAATAAATTACAACGCCAACAGGATTTACATTGAGGCCAAAGGAGGAGACAACCCCAACTGCAATATACACAGGGTCGGGGACAACAGCGGAGGAGATAGAATTAGCACAGGAGATAGCCCTTGTCCCAGATGTTGCTCAAATTATGGAAGGACCTGTGATTTTGACCAACAAAGAAGGCGACTTTAAGATATATAACTTTTCTTCATTTGAAGTTCCGAATGAAATTGTTGTGGTTTAGGCAAGATGGCTCACTTTTGTTCCCTCTGTTAAAGCAGACTTACATAGAACGTTGTTAGATTTAAAATTATTCCTACGAAAGTTAAACTTAACTGTACTTTTATGGAACCAAACAGACGTTGTTAATGATCTTAGAGTGGCCACTGTGTTTTACCCACCCATGCATTCAACATGATCTCTTTTTGAAAAATTTTGAGAAATGGATATCAGAGTCATGCTTAACAAGCCTACTGGGTGAGGTGGAAATATTAATATAGATAAGAAAGAGAGGGATTTTTTGAATTTGTTGAAAGCATACAATGTCAGGGTTATGAAGCCAGACAAGGGGGGTGGGGTGGTCTTTATGGATGAACCTGAATATGTTCAAAGGATGTACTGTATTTTGAAAGGTGATAGTTATGTAAAAGTTTCACTCAATTAATTGAATGGATCTTATCAGCGGGTTAGATCGGTTCTCAATGACTTGTTGATTGAAACTGGTATAAGTTCAGATACTTACCATTATTTGAATATGGTAACACCAATGACACTTGTTATTTTAGGTATGCCAAAATCCATAAGATTTACGTAATCCCCTTTTTGGCCAATAGTGGGCCGGAGGAAATCCATAATATATGCATGTGCAAAACTAGCTGATCACAAAATTAAAACTTATTTGTCCACTGAACCACAGATTTGCCATTATTCCTGGAGTTTTTTTTGGAAGGGGTTAACAGGTTGGTACTATTTTTTCATTACAGGGGGAAAAAAATGTCATTTCATCATCTTCAGCTTTACTTTCAGCCTGCTGCAGGTTGTGTACTATTTTCTTACAGGTGGGGCATTTTATGTCAGAATTTATGTCAGACATTTTCATTTTTCTGTTTGGCTTACAGGCTGCAACACACTTTTGTAATCAAGCAATACTTGAAAACACTTTCACACTGTTACTTGCACATTTTATTACTTAGTGACTACACTGCACTCTTTTGCTGACTGTCATACTTTTATATTTCTTTACAGTTACTGTTAGTGGATTACTGACCTGCCTGGTGGTGCAACCGCACCAGCCTATCGCCATAGGCTCTGCAGTTCGCAGAACGGACACCTGCAGCTGTAATATAAATGAAGTAATATTGGAATACACATCTCCATAATATCAGCTAGTTTAATTTCTTACATACATAATTAAATGTAACTTACTCAGTAGTGGGGCATTGGGCATTTGCTGGGCCTCCTGGATCCAAAGGTTCAATTGGTCCTGCTTGCATCTCTTCAGGTCCGCATGGTGGTGACGGACCTGCTCACCAGTCCTTGGAATCCCTGTGGCACTGGTGAGATCATGAGCCAACCGGTCCCACACCTCAGCCCTATATGCTCCCCACAGGACCTGGCCCTGCATGAGTTGGGCCTCATGATTGTGGACTATGAGCCAGACCATGTACCTGGACTCCGCAATGCCCCACCTCTGTGCTCAAAAGCAACTACCCTCTCCTACTCATGTCATTCTGGCTGCTAGTCAGTTCTACAATCGTTTATGCTGTGTATTCCCACCTATGGGGCTTATATAGTCCGTTTTTCCCGCACATATCTGTGATTGGCCATTTTGGAATTGTATCAACTTCAGTAAACCTGCATTGTCATGCTCCAGTTTGTATTCATTCCTATATATTTTCTATTATTGCATTTATAGGTACTGCTGTCATGGCTTAGTGGTTCAGTACCTTGACTATGGTGTATAGTATCCTGGGTTCGAACCTGGCCACTACTTTTTATTTTTTATGACTGTCTAGACAAGCTGAGTGGTGTGTCTGTGTAAAGGCAGTTTTGATATGGCTTGCTCAACGTTGCCCGTCGGTTAGCTTGTTTGCGCGGTGCACAGCCCCGCGCAAATGGGGTACGCTGGTTTAAGCCTCATTTGGCTATCAGCACGCATATTATGCTCAGCTCAGTTAGGGGCACATAGATTTAGCATGTTAAACCACTGCTCAGCTATGGGCACTCATTTTGCACCAGTTAAACCACTGCTCACCTACGGGCAGATGCACTCACCCTGTTAAACTGTAGCTCAGCTATGGGCACATCTGGCATTTTTTATTGTTTTGTTACCTCACATTTCTTCAATATAAATGGGCTATTTCATTACATTTTACATAAAATGTGATTTTATGTGTACATATTTGTCAGGGACTTGTTTCGTGCTTATTTTGCTAAAAATAAAAATTGGTGTTGTGGGGGCTCAAACCATGAATGCCTGCTCTTTAGCCAACATCTCTACTGCTACGCTATTGCTTCTTGGTTTACTTTGCATATTTAGCGCACTCACGGTTAAACATCTTTACAATTTCAAAAAAAATTATGAGATGTTCATTTGTACATTTTATGTTCATAGTCTGTGGGGGCATGTGTTGTGTTGTGTTTATTCACATTTCCATGGACTCTGTCGTGGGTGTTTACTTTGGGCACTTTTACTCTTCTGGGTGCGTGTCCGCTTACAGGGCTCGGCCTATGGACACGCCCCCTACTGTTTTACATGGACCGTGTTAGCCTTAGGTGTGATTCAGCATGCTCTCATGAATATGCAGAGCATGCTGACATCACTCCGTTTAACTGCAGCCTCCGTGTATGAGTTATAACTCTTACACGGAGGCTTTGTGAATCCTGCCCTTAGTTTGTTAGGGTTTGTCTGAGGAAGTTCTTTTTTATATTGTGAATGACAGCACTTACAATAAACCCATTGGATAAAGGACTCCCTGGTGTGCCATCTTTTTTTTCTTTGATTTTTGGAGTTTTGTTGTTTTTCTTCACTGTTTTTTGTGGTTGTTTGAAGATGGCTAGTGGGAGTATCCTTAATTCCCAATTTCTTTTTTTGCAAGAACGGAATATGATTACAACAGGAGAGACAGCTACAGAGGTGAATACTATTGGCAACCTCACTGCTCTTATCCAGCAATTAACTGAAAGAATATATGTCCTGTCGAGAATAATTTTGGGACTTGACAATACAAATAATGGTTCTGGGAGGCTAGCTACTATTAATAATGCCCCAGGTATGACTAAATCGAATGTTACTTATGCCTCTAGTTCTACTGCACCATTGAGTGGGTATCTCAATGGGACACTGGATATTGATCAAGGAAATAGCATGCCCATCAGAAATACTCCTGGGGAAGGGTCTAGTTTTATTCAACAGCCCCTTTTTAGTGCAGCTATCCCAGCAGTAATGGATTATCTAAAATAACCGGCCTGCTCTGGAGTGTTTGACTTTGTGGGGATCTCACAAAATAATATGAATGACAACAGCCAAAGGACTTTAGTTTCCAACTTGAAAAAAATTGATCATAAAATGCTTAAATATAAAAACTGCAATTAGAGGTCATGTATTTTTGTGAATGCGTACAAAGAAAGCTAGTCCCAAAAGGGTTACATCAGAGGCATTATCCTACAGGTTAATTAAAAATTCATTATTCCATCACAAATTAATGTTCCTGTTTGTTAAACATGGGCTGGACTTTCTTGAACTTTTAATCAAACATTATAATTTGGAGATGGAAGAACATAAAATACAACTGGAAATTCTCGAAAGGGATATCAAAGTTGACAATGACTTTGAGTGCTATAAATACGACTACAGTCGTATTTTTTCCAGCATTGAATCTAACATTTCTAGAGGCTTGGAGATAAAAAAGAAGAAATTGCATTGGGATAAGCAAGATTATGACAATGGTTTGGCTTATCCCAAACCACCTGATCCCCAAGTTAAACAGAATGGCAGTACGAGCATAACCATAGCATCCAGCAATGTTAACTCCACCCAATTTGATGACATTGAAGGGGATTCCAATGTAGGTGGAGATGAGCATGATGACAATGTCCCCATCAGATGCAGTGAATGCAGCAAGGATCTGCAGCAATTTAACACTGCAAATGGTGGATCAGGCCCTTCTAATAAATTACAACGCCAACAGGATTTACATGGAGGCCAAAGGAGGAGACAACCCCAACTGCAACATACACAGGGTCGGGGACAACAGCGGAGGAGATAGAATTAGCACAGGAGATAGCCCTTGTCCCAGATGTTGCTCAAATTATGGAAGGACCTGTGATTTTGACCAACAAATAAGGCGACTTTAAGATATATAACTTTTCTTCATTTGAAGTTCCGAATGAAGTTGTTGTGGTTTAGGCCAGATGGCTCACTTTTGTTCCCTCTGTTAAAGCAGACTTACATAGAACGTTGTTAGATTTAAAATTATTCCTATGAAAGTTAAACTTAACTGTACTTTTATGGAACCAAACAGACGTTGTTAATGATCTTAGAGTGGCCACTGTGTTTAACCCACCCATGCATTCAACATGATCGCTTTTTGAAAAACTTTGAGAAATGGATATCAGAGTCATGCTTAACAAGCCTACTGGGTGAGGTGGAAATATTAATATAGATAAGAAAGAGAGGGATTTTTTGAATTTGTTGAAAGCATACAATGTCAGGGTTATGAAGCCAGAGAAGGGGGGTGGGTTGGCCTTTATGGATGAACCTGAATATGTTCAAAGGATGTACTGTATTTTGAAAGGTGATAGTTATGTAAAAGTTTCACTCAATTAATTGAATGGATCTTATCAACGGGTTAGATCGGTTCTCAATGACTTGTTGATTGAAACTGGTATAAGTTCAGATACTTACCATTATTTGAATATGGTAACACCAATGACACTTGTTATTTTAGGTATGCCAAAAATCCATAAAGATTTACGTAATCCCCCTTTTTGGCCAATAGTGGACGGAAGGAAATCCATAATATATGCATGTGCAAAACTAGCTGATCACAAAATTAAAACTTATTTGTCCACTGAACCACAGATTTGCCATTATTCCTGGAGTTTTTTTTGGAAGGGGTTAACAGGTTAGATTTTGATACAAATTTTAATTTTTTAACAGTGGGCATCAAGGATTTATACATTGTTATACCCCAGGCTTTAGGCATGGAGTGGGTTTATGAATTTTTATTGTTGAAAGGGGTAGAGGGCCATGAGATTAATTTGATTGAAACATTCCTTGATATTGTTTTATTCGACAATATTATTTTATTCAACAATGAGTTTTTCCTTCAAAAAATGGGAGTGGCAATGGGTTCACCCTGTGGCGGCAGTTTTGCCAACTGTGTAATGGCATACTGGGAAAGAGAGTTTCTCTTCAGGAATGAGAAATTTATTAATAATGCTTTTTGGTATACATGCTATCAAGATTATATGTTTTTTTAATATGGAAAGGGGATGATAAATCAGCTAAGGACTTTGTTACAGATATTACTAGGTTAACAAGTTTTTTGCAATTTGCATTCCAGTTTGAAACTGATATTATAAGTTTCCTGGATGTTCAGTTAACCAAAGACAAATGTTACAGTAGGTACTTAGCTAGGATTTTTAGGAAATCCACCTATTCAAATTCATTTTTACATTTCAAAAGTAGCCACCCGTAGCATCAAAAAAGGGCTGTTATAAAAGGTCAGTTGGTTAGAGCAGCTAAAATGCTATCTTTAAACACCGATTTTCATTTAAATGTGAGGCTATGAAATGCATGTTCCTCACGACGGTTTACCCAGAAGGTTTAATTGACCAACTAATTGTAGAAGTTAGTAATAAAAGAGATATAGGCCATTTTAAACCCATAATTTGGAAGGAATAGTTCATGAAGTAATGGAAGTAAATGAATTAACATTCTGACATGATAATACGGGTACCTCCACTGATTGAAGTGGCTTTAATGTCAGTTTCTCAACACCCAGTTCTGGTGATGCCATTAAGTTGATGGAAATTATAATTAAGAACTGAGCACTTATTACTGAAGATAGTGCCATTCGTAATGTTTTGGGAAATAGGCCCCAAATTATCTTTAGGAAAGGTTGTAATCTTAAAACTTTGCTGGAGGGGCATAAAACACCTAATTTATTCAACATAGGGATGACTAAGTGTGGCCATTGCCATTACTGTAGATATATAGAGGTCAAAAAGGAATTTCAAATTTGCAATAAAATATATAAAATTGGAGGTAGATATAATTGTGAGAGAAGGGGGGTGATTTACCTGGTCAACTGTCAACAATATGACTGCTTCAACATAGGGAAGACCAAGCACTTATTTAAACAAAGAATATATAAGCATCAATACCATATACTGAAGCATAATATCAAAAATGCCTTGGACAAGCATGTAGCTGAAAACCCTTCACACCAGTTCATATACACTATTATAGAACAGATTAAGAATAATATTAGAGGAGGACCATAGGAATTGAAATTGGAAGTGCTATGGCAACTTAAAACAAATGCATACATGTTCCCGAGGTTAAATGAATATTGTTCAATCAAATGTGTGTTAAATTTGAAATCTTTAGAAAGGTAAAAAAGGAGGCATTTATACATTGAGGTATACAACTGGTTTAATGTAGTATGTATGTGAGTTGTTTTCATTTGTTAGTTTTGAGTTCGTTCTTTATTTGTTTGTATAAGTGTTTATATTTCCTATAGTACGGATTTAAAAACATTTTTATTGTTTTTGTAGCTGGCTATAATAATAATTATGTTTAACAATAAAAATATTTTAGTTTTTACTAGTATCCAATTTTTGTAGTGGTAAAAATGCGTGTCACTTTAAGAATAAGTATGATGTAATTGTCATTAATTAGTGAGCTATTTAAGAGTGAGTTAGTTTATTAGGGTTTGTCTGAGGAAGTTCATTTTTATATTGTGAATGAAACAGCTTACAATAAACCCACTGGATAAAGGACTACCTGTCCTGCAATGTTGTTTTAAACATTTCCTGTGAATCTGAACTCTGTAGTCACTGTGTTGAGTTATTGAATGTTGTCTTGTTCTTTTATTATTTATTATTAAATATATTTAAACCTTTTAATTGTAGCTGGTTTGTTTAGAGATATTTAAGCTCTTAAAGTACTTGCATATGTATTTGGTGACACTTTATAGGTCATTCCAATAGCTTTGCTGTTGGTCACACTTACCATTTGGATAATAGTAACGTCACACAGTAGAATTGGTCACCCTTTGGGAAGGGCCTTAGAGTAGCTGATAAGTAGTGGCTGGTGGTAGTGATAACTACCTTATAGTTTGAGCAGAAGGGGGCATAGCTAGTAAACCTGTTCCAGCCTTCCCCAGGAGTGTCTGTGTGTTTTTATATAAATCAAACCTCAAAGTGTGTGTGTGTGTGTGTGTGTGCGTGTGTGCGTGTGTGCGTGTGTGTGTGTGTGTGTGTGTGTGTGTGTGTGTGTGTGTGTGTGTGTGTGTGTGGTGTGTGTGTGTGTTACTTGGGCAGGGGCATGAAGCACTGGTTGGACAGAGAGGGTGCTGGAGGTTTTGTCTTGACCACTCGGCTGAGATCTTAACCCTATAGGTGTGCCAGTGAGGAGTCTTACTGGGAGTCTGGAGAAAGAGGGAGAAACCAGCCGCAGACCTGACTATGATCTCTGTGTGTGCTCTTAAGGGAAATTGTACCTTATTGTGTGTGTACTTGTCATCCTCCCACTGTGCACGTCCCTCACTGGTGCTAGTGGTGAGAATTGAGGCTCCTTCATTACTGGGCCAGTGCAGGGGCATCACATATTAATTGTTTGGCAGTGGTGGGATATCCACATCACATATTAATTGACTTGTAGTCATGTGGATATTGAATTCCTGTAGCTGTGTACAGTGGTCACTGAAGGTGTTTTTGTACTCTAAATCAGCTAAGCAGTGAACATTCAGAGTTCATATCACAATTGTTTTATTTTTTTGTTAGCTTAGTTAGTCAGGGAAAGCAGGCAAACATGTTAACAGAGGAGTATGGCAAGCTGACAAGGACCAGTTGGCTGAGATGTGCCAGGCTTAAAGACTGGTGCATGAAAACCTGACTAAAGCAGACATGATTGTAGCTTTAGTCACAGCTGCATCAGAAAATACAACCAGGGGAGCAATCAGACTGGCCGTGTAGATGTACAACTCTCAGAAAATGGACAGCTCAACCTTTCCACAGAGGACTTAAAAATTCATCTGGAGTTAAAGAGGCTTGAGTTGGAGGCCAAGCATTTGAAAATAGAAGCAGCAGAGAGACTGAGACAGCTGGAAGTTGAGGAGAAGGAGAGGCAGAGGCAACATGAAAAGGAGATGCTGACTCTTCGCCAGAGTCATAGAGGTAATGGGGAAGGGAGTAACCGATGGCTAGAAGCAACATAGGTCAGCAAATTTCTTCCACAATTTACAGAGGGAGATAATTTTGACAGTTTCATTCATATGTTCAAGAGGGTATATAAACAGTATAATGTTGACCAGGGGATCTAGGTGTGGTTCCTGACCCCCTTACTCCACAGTAAAGTTGTAACTGTTCTTTCAAAACTGTCTGATGTTGAGTGTTTAAATTCTAATGTTGTAAAGAACTGTTAGCTATAATTTTATAAGTTAACACCTGAAGCTTACAGGAAAATGTTTTGTGAGCATAGATGCAAGGCAGATGAAAGTGTGTGTGAATATCTTGCTGAACTAAGCACTTATTTTCATAGGTGGGTGAGTGGATGTCAGGTCACCACTTTTGAAGGGTTTGCAGACCTTTTAGTGAGGGAACAAGCCCTTAGCACTTTGCCTGAAGACATTAGAATCTGGTTAGCTGATAGACAATGCTCTACTGCAGATGAGTTGAGGAAGGAGGGAGACCTATAGCTAGCAAGCAGGGCATCACTGCACAGGAAAGGGACACCCAGTCCTGCTCATGGGTCTAAGGAAATACATGGTGGGTAGCCCAGACTGCCCCAACAGAGTCTGGCAGTAGCAGGGGAAGCCACTAGTCCAGTTACATGTCCAGGACCTAGGATTAAATGTTTTAAATGCAACCAGTGGGGCCATGTAGCCTATAGATGTCCATGGAGGCAAAGTGGGGAACAAAAGGTAGGAGAGCCAGTAAGTGGGAATGACAAAATGCCAACAGTAGGTTGTCTCGAGACAACAAGGGTACCAAGCTACCACCCTGCAGATGTCCTGATAGGGAATGATTTTGATAATGCAGTACCCTGTATGTATGCAGTTCCACGCAGTCAAGCTTGGAGACAAACATGTGGGCCTGGTTGCCTGGGGGAGACCCAGACAGACCACACACTTACAGCCAGGGTTGGTGAAGTGGTTACTTCAGGGAGGGAGCTACCCTGTAACAGTGAGACTGAAGGTGAGCCACAGCTGCTTGTGGGTACTGATGTTCCCTTGGACAGAGTGACTGCAAGGGCAGAGGTGAGTAGTAATACCCAGGCTGACAGTGAAGCAGTGCTGTCAGAGGATACCAGACTTCCTGTGGAAGGGCAGCTGGGAAGGGTCACAGAGAGTTGAGACAGGATCAGCTCTCAGACCGTGCATTACAAGGCCTGAGGGAAGTAGCTAGTGAGGCACCTGATTCTCAAGGGAAGGGGGAATCTGTATACTGGGACAAAGGCTTACTGTATAGAGAGTGGATCCCTGAGGAAGAGCTAGAGGGTGAGAGAATACAGCAGTTGGTAGTGCACAGAGCTTATCGTCTGGCACTTCTAGCCATAGCCTATGATATTCCCTTTGCAGGTGATATGAGCATAACATGTACAAAGAGACATGTTATGCAGAACATCTATTGGCCTGGTATTTCCAGAGATGTAACAGGGTACTGCAGGACCTGTGAGCAGTGCCAAAAGGTAGGCAAGGCAGGAGACAAGGTGAAAGCTCCTTTGATGCCTTTGCCTGTGATTGAGGAGCCATTTCAGAGGGTAGCTATGGATATCGTGGGACCTCTGAGTACCCCAAGTTCCATAGGGAAAAAGAATATCCTAGTGGTAGTAGATTATACTACCAGATACCCTGAGGCAGTGGCTCTGTCTCCATTGAGGCAGAAAAGGTGGCAAATGCTTTGTTAGACATTTTCAGCAGGGTAGGTTTCCCAAAAAATACTGACTGATAGAGGTGCCAATTTCATGTCAGACCTGCTGGCTTGTCTGTGGAAGTACTGTGGGGTCAAGCACCTAAAGACCACCCCCTATCATCTCCAGACTAATGGTCTTGTTGAGAGGTTAAACTCTACACTCAAGATGATGCTACAGGGATTTGCAGACCAGTTTAAGAGGGAGTGGGACAAATATTTGCCCCATCTGTTGTTTGCTTACAGAGAGGTTCCCCAGGAATCCATAGGTTTTTCACCCTCTGATTTGTTTTATGGGCATAGGGTGAGGGGACCTCTAGATTTAATTTGAGATGAGTGGGAGGGTGACTGTGAATCCCACAAAGAGTCTGTTGTGGCATATTTTATTTTATTTATTTATTTAACATTTGTTTGCCAGGATAGTCCGACTGGACAACGTGTCCATTTTCAGCAGAGTCCTGGGGAGAAAAACTCCATAAGTTTACAGAGAAAAGAAAAATTTACAAGAGAGACATTACAGAGTAGTAGCATACATTAGTATACAATAAGAGGATATTCCCTCTTTTGGTTAAAAATACAAGTGTACAGAATATACAATGAGAGTAGATGAGAACCTGGTAGAGTATTGCAAGATATTTCACAACTGAATATGAGTATATACATGTTTAAGTTTTCCATATATACAGTCAAGCAAATATACATGCAAGAGTATGCATACATATATATGCATACACATACATACACACACACTATAATATATATATATATATATATATATATATATATATATATATATATATATATATATATATATATATATATACACACACATATATATGCATACACATGCATATAATCTATACACACACACACACACACACACACACACACACACACACACACACACACACACACACACACACACACACACACACACACACACACACACACACACACACACACACACACACACATATATATAGGGTCTATGTTAAATATTCGAACATCCAAAATGTCGAACATTACATGGTCGAACAAATGTTAGACATTTGGATGTTCGAACATTAAAAAAAAAAAAAAAAAAAAAAAAAACACAGAAAAAAACACTTTAACAGTGTAGGCAAGGGGCAAGCCCCCCTGCACCCCCCCACATGGGAGGCTGTGCCCCCCACCCCCCCCCTACTTTAATATACCAACTCCGAGAACGCACTTCAGTGCAGAAAAGGGAAATTCTCCCTAACTGCACCGTATGGTGCCATTGAAAGTCTATCTTTGAGCACTCATAATTTTGAAAGTTTCGTCTCGACCATTAACATTCGAAATTTTGAGCATTTGAAGATTTGACAGGTAACCTATATATATATATATATATATATATATATATATATATATATATATATATATATATATATATATATACACACACACACACACACACACACACACACACACACACACGTACATACACTCATATATAGGTTATTGCATGGATAACTATAGTTAGATGGTGTTGTTTGTGTTGTCCAGGACAGATGGGGTGTAGAAACAGTAAGCAGATGAGGCTTCAGGGGATCAATTACAGGTGCATAGATGGTTGGTGAAGAGGTATGTTTTAAGTAGGCTTTTTAAGGAGGGTGTGGAGTTTTGTAGTCTGAGGTCAGGGGGAAGGTTGTTTTATATTTTTGCTATTTCATGGGCAAATTGTGATACCCGGATTTATTTTTGCATGTGATGGTTTTCGATTAAGGCTTTGTTGGGGGACCGAAGTTGTCTATTTGAATTGTAGAAGTTCAGCATGCCAGTCAGGTCAGGATTTTTCTTGGGATAGTACAGAATTAGATGAGCTAGGCTGAGTTGATGGTACCTTAATAGGTTTGGAAATTCAAGTCAGTGCAAGGCTTGTAAGGTAAGGCAGTGGTGGGATTGTGATTTGGCATTGCTAGTGAATCTAGCAATTTTGTTGTAACAGATGGAAAGTTTATTAAGGTCAATTTTGTAAAGATTAGTTAGAATTGGGGATGCATAAAGTAGAGTAGATAGGAGGTGGGTCCTGACTTTTGCAATTCGAGATTCGGTGGTTAGATACCTTTTACAGCGATATAGGGAACCTAGCTTTTTGTGGACTTTAGTGATGGTTGTTGATATGTGCTTTGTGAATTTGAGTTGCAGGTCAATGGTAATTCCTAGGAGTTTAGCCTCAGTGACAGGGATGATTTATGTTTTGCTGGGTGGAGAGTATAAAGAAGGTAAGGTTGCTTGTTTTAGTAGAGTGGAATAGCATTAGTTGTGTTTTCTTGGGATTTAGTATGAGTTGTGAGTTGTTAAGCCAGTTCTCTATTTCAGAGAAGGCTTCTTGCACTTTTTGTTGGAGAAGTTGTATGCTGGGTGCAGAGCATATGAAAGTTGTGTCATCAGCATATTGGACTATGTCAGCTTTAGAGGTAGCTGAGTAGAGTTGGTTTGTGAAGCTATTAAAAAGAAGGGGTCCTAGGATTGATCCTTAAGGCATGCCTACGGAGGTTGGGAGTGGGGGGGATAGAGAGTTATGCCATTTGACAGATTGTTGGCGGTTATCTAAATAACTTTTAAACCAGAGGAGGGTGGGGTTGTTAAGGTAGAGGTCAGAGAGACAAGACAGTAGTTTATTATGTGAGACTGTGTCAAATGCCTTGGATAAATCTAGGAAAGTAGCTGAGACAAATTTACCTTGATTCCTGTGGACTTTTATAGTAATGGTGAATTTGAGTAGGGCAGTGGTGGTGCTGTGGGATGGGCGAAATTTGTGTTGGGTTAAGGAGAGAAGGTTGTTGGTGAGGAGACAGGAGAGGAATTGGTGATGAATACATATTTTTAGGATCTTAGAGAGGGGTGAGAGAATTGCAATTGGTCTAGGGAGGGGCCAGTTTGTGGAGTGGTATGATATATGAGGTTTTCCACAGGACTGGAACAGTGTGCTCGGTGATGGATCTATTTATTAGAAGTGAAATGGGATAGGCTATAGCTGTGGATGCAATTTGGTGGTATTCGGCAGGAAGGTTATCAGCTGCAAGGGTGGCTGGTTTGAGTCTGGCTAGGAATTTTTGGATAGTAGAGGTAGGAACAGACTTAAGTGTGAAAGGTATGGTATTGATTTGGGCCTGAAGTGGTGGTGGGGTGCTGGAGGAAGTGATGTTGTTTAAGAGTTTGAGTACTGAGGAGGTGAAATAGTTATTAAAGCTGGAGGCTATGTCCAGGTCTGTACCTGTTATATTGGGTGCGGGAGTGGTACTACTTCCGGGCTGTAGGATGTTATTTATTGTTGCCCAGAATTTTTGTAGTTTGGTACTGTATTTGTTTTGTTGAGTGATACAGTAATTTTGTTTATCGAGCTTAACCTGCTTTTTTGCTTTGTTTTGGAGCTCGTGAAAGGTTTGCCTAGTTGCGGGTGATCTGGTGTGGCTCCAGGTTTTCCAGACTTTATCCCTGGCTCTAAGTAGGACTTTGTGGTTTTCTGGAGCCAAAGGGTGGGGTTGCTACATATCCTGATAGATTTTAAGGGGGCTAGTTGGTTGAGGATATTTAGGAATGTAGAGATGAAGTAATCAACTGCTTTGTCTAATGAAAGGGTTTTGATGGGAGACCAGTTGCAATGTTGCAAGGCTCTTATGAAGTGGTCTCTAGGAAAATTTTTGTTAAAGCGGGTTTGTAGAAGGGAGGGAGAGTTAGTTATTTATATTTATGCCTAAGGATAAAAGTGAGACTGTGGTTGCTCAGAGAGTTTGGTAGGGTACCACATTGATGGACAGTATTTGGTTGATTTGTGAGGATTCAATCAAGTATAGAGTCTCTTGTTGTGGCCTTATCAGTGCGTGTGTGAGTATCTACAAGTTGGGTGAAGTTATATAAGTTAATGTGGTGGGTGGGGGTGGAAGAATGGATGGAGTTCCGGTCAATGTTTACATCACCTAGCATAATAGTTTCTTGCGGTAAGGAGTATGAGGCCCAGTGAAGTATGGATTCTAATCCAAAAACAAATGTTTGATGCTGATGTCTCAACCAGAGGACACAATAGAATCCACAAAAGTCAAGAAAAAGTCACTGGAAGAGTCCTGTTATGTATCCAAAGGATTTTAATAAAATAGTACAGTAAAAACCACACAAATATCGAACAAGTTAGCGCTTTCGGGTGTTAACCCTTCATCAGACAATGAACAAATGTTACAAAGCACTATTTAAACAAAATACAACCAATCAAAAGTTAATAAAAGACCCGCCTATTTCTTAAGGTGGGCTTAATAGGTACTTCATCATTTAAACCTGGGTTCCTGTGTGCAGTGAACTCTATGATCTTCCTAGATTCAACTAACTCAGTATATTGTTTAATGTCCCCTCCCCTCTTGTTCAGTCTCACATTTACTATGGCCCTGAAGCCAAAGCAATGAGTAGGATTATCCTTAACATGTCTAAAGAGAGCATTGTGCATGTCATTGTTCCTAATGCTGGATAAATGTTGTAGAATCCTTATTTTAAACATATTGTTAGTCTTACCCACATAAAAACATGGGCAAGACTTACAATTGGCCAAATATACTATATCTTTGGTTCTACAAGTAGCCCTAGCTTTTAGTGTGAATACTTTATTAGTAATGGGATGAACAAAGGTAGTGTCCTGAAGGATGAAAGGACAGGCCTTACAAGAGCCACATGGCTTACTACCTATTTGTAAAATAGGGGTGACATGATCAGTAACCTGTTCCCCACATAAAATATCTTTTAAACACTTATTTTTCCTAAAACCAAACATAGGGGAGGGACCAACAATGGTGTTAATCTTTTCATCACTGGTAAGAATATTCCAGTTTTTCTTTATTATCCCACTAATGTCTTTAGTACTGCTACTATATGTGAGCATAACCTTAGATCTAACATCATGAACTGTTGTCTTAAGAGATGAGTTCAATCTACTATCTGACCAAGCCCATGAGTTCCCTGAGCCTGAGCAACTGATAGTTTATTTTTGAATTGCACATACCTTGATTGGCTCTATATCTGCATAGTCACCTCCCTTAGTTTTTATCACATTCTAGTTCACTTCTGGCCCCTCCCCCTTCATGTCTAGTGTGAGCTTATTTCAGTCTCAGAAACAACAGGTGCCATTTTTAATCTAGGAATCCTTACCTGCTGGTCTCATGGCAAGTTTATCTGTAAGTACATGTTATACAACTGATTGTGTATTATTTTTATGAACTGTGCAGTGTAACCATTACCTGCTGCTTCTTTAGCAACTGTTTTTTTTTGTAGGTTGTCTTAAACCTATGGCTTGTACCAGAAGCTAATCTTACTACATATTTTAGCAACTGGGTCTGTTAGCACTTTAAACATTTGGCTGGTTTCAGAGGCTCTTGGTGCATTATTTGAACCAATTTAGTGCTGATGTAGTACCAGAGGCTATTTGTTGTATACATTTTTAAGTGTTTGTGTTTGATTCAACTTTAAACCTATGGCCAGTGCTGGAGGCTAATCATTTTCATTGCAAAACAATCAATTTGTTTTACTTGTATGTAAAAGCTATTTTTATGGCTACATGACTGCATTTGATGTAAACTTAAACTTATGGCTTAAACCAGGGACCATGTATTACAATGCTAAACTTTCTGTTTAGTTAATGAGATAGAATGTTCAGTTAACTGTTGAGGAACATGCATCTAGTGTGTTCAGTAATATGAGTGCAGTATATGCCATAAAACAAAGATCTAACTTTACTACTTCTGTACTATTATATTGTGATTAATACTCTAAACTGTTTATTTGTTGTTTATTAGTGTTGTGGTATTGCACAATTGTCTACTGTTCTCTAAACTATATTTTTATTTTTTTGAGTGTGCTAAAGCTGTAGAACTTTACAACTGCTCACTGCTTTCTACCATCTTTTATTTTATTTTTTCTCAGCCCCAAGACAGCTGTGTCTTACAGAATTCGCGGCACCTATCCTGTGGCAAATAACAGGAAAAGGAAAAAGGAAAAAAACTAAGGGTAATGCTGCTCAATGCCAGAAGTCTCAATCTCAAGATGCACGCACTCGAGGCCCTTCTCAGTATGGAGAACATCGATGTCTGTGCAGTGACAGAAACCTGGTTCAAGGCTCCAGAGAGCACCCCAGCACTATCAGGTTTCACCTCATATCATGCGTTCCGGCCCCAAAATCCGGACAACACCAAGAAAGGAGGGGGGGTGTCCATATTCATAAAGGACACCCACACCTCAAGGTTGGTGGCAACGCACGATGCATCGGAGACCATCCAGGTGCAATTAACCATAGGCAAGACTGCTCTGCAATTTTTAGCATGTTACAGGCCACCCTCTCAAACTCAGGAACCTCATATGGCTTTCCTGAAAACATTGGAGGGGATAAATGTATCTCCAAACACCATCATACTAGGTGACTTCAACTACCCTAATATAGACTGGGAACACTACTCAAGCCCAAACACTCTAGCCCAAAGGTTCCTGGAGTTCATAAACTCAAATGCCATGGAACAACTAGTCACCATCCCCACAAGAGGAGAAAACATACTTGATCTCATCATCACGAACATGGGATCACAATGTTCAGCACCGGAAGTATACCCCTCACTGGTGAGATCAGATCATAAACTAATCTCGCTGGAGGTCCTCATCCCGCCCACCTGAAATAAAAAGACCACAGTGAAAAACTTCTCAAAAGCCGACTTCACACTTCTGAAAACTAGTGTGGTCTCCTTTAACGCCCCTGAGCCAGTGGTAAACATTACTCAAACCACTGAATCACTTACAAATGCCTTCTACCAGCACCTACAGGACTGCATGGATCAGGCAATCCCAAACAAAACTAAGACTCTTTGTACCAAAGGCAAGCGTCCAGTCTGGTGGACCCCAGCCATAAACAAGCTCTACAACAAAAGGAGGAAGCTACTACAAGATAGAGCAAAATCCTTGAAAGGTAAGACACCTTTGATCATTATAAGTAAAAAACTAAGAGCTCTCATAAAATCATCCAAGGCAGATTTTGAGAGAAAAATCGCCAAGGACTCAAAAGACAATCATAAGGCCTTTTTTAGCTATGTTAGAAACCTAGGAGGAAACTCCCAGATATGCTCAGAATTAGTTCAAAATGATGTGAAGATTACTGAACCTACACACATTGCCAACATACTGGCCGACAGGTTCTGTGCAAACTTCTCCCCCCCCTCCCCCCCAAAAGGAGAGATATCTATACCAGAGGATTGTAGCCCCCCCAAACATCTCCAACGCCCAGGTGAGAACTGCTCTCTCAAGGCAAAAACACAGCATCCATGGGACCGGATGGTGTCCCGGCTGTGTGCTCCACGAACTCAATGAGGAATTAAACCCGCAGTTAGGACAGCTGTTTAATCTTAGCCTCACCTCAGGATACACCAAGGAGTGGCGCACGGCAACTGTGGTCCCACTTCACAAGGGCGGTGCCTCCACCGACCCTGGAAATTACCGTCCCATCAGCTTGACAAGCCTTATCTGCAAAGCCATGGAGAGGATCATAATGGAACTCATAAATAAAGACATAGGGAACTTGCAGACTTTGGATCCAACCCAGTTTGGCTTTGTCAAAGGCAGATCATGCCTTTTAAACTTGGTTGACTTTTGAGACAGTCACCAAGGCCATTGATGAGGAAAGGCAGTCCATACAGCCTACCTTGACCTGGCAAAGGCCTTGACACAATACCCCACTCAGGTATCATCGAAAAACTCATCAGCTTGAATGTAAACCCATACATCACAAGATGGGTTGCAAACTGGCTAAGTGACAGAACACACAGGGTCAGAGTTGCTGGAGCCATGTCAGACTCAAAGCCTGTCACAAGTGGTGTCCCACAGGGCTCAGTCCTGGGTCCACTCTTGTTCGGCATCTACTTTTCTGAAGTACAAGCAAAAGCAGGAGGGTTATGGCTGACAAAGTTTGCAGATGACTGCAAACTGGCCATAGTCGAAAACACATCTGACACAGATATCCTTCAGAAGGGCCTCACAGAAGCGGATAACTGGTGCCAGAGCCATGGCCTAAAGTTAAATGCCAAGAAATGCATTGTCATACCCTTCGGGAAAACAAAGTTACCCATAGCTACCATATAGGTGGCAATCCACTGAGCACAGAAGAAGTCATCAGGGATCTAGGGACCCAGGTTGACAGTAGCCTGTCGTTTGACACTCATGTTGCTAAAGTAGTTAGGAAAACCTTCTACATTGCCCACCTGATCATGAAGGGATTCACATCTAGATCAAGGGAGGTCATCGTCCCTGTGCTCATCACTCGTTAGACCTATGATTGAGTACAATGCCCCATTCGGAATACATCTGACCCGACACCTGCAGCAGCTGGAAAGGCCCCAAAAGTTCCTCACCAAAAGGATAAAGGGTCTCAAAAATATGTCTTATGCTGCCCGACTGAAAGAACTCCAGCTCTATTCAGTCTCATACCGCTTGCTCAGAGGTGACCTGTGCCTGACATATAAGGCCATGTCAAACCCAGATTTGATGAATATGCTTCACCTCAAAATCTAGATCCCTCAGAACCACAAGGGCGGAGACTTAAACCTTGACACGGTTATTAATAGAGCGTGCTGGAGGGACAGATTCATCACCCAGAGACTCCTATGCTGTGGAACAAAATCCCGTTACATGTGAGGCAAAGCACCTCGCTGGCCTTGTTCAAGAGGAATCTTGACCAATGGATGGGAGATCGCAGATATACCCCAGGGATTACTTCAGTGTCACTGCTTGACAGAGGGACAGCAAAATAATAGGCATAGTTTTCTTCAAACTAAAGGGGTGGTGAAAGCCAAATAACTATGGGCTAGGCTTATAAATGCCCTTGGGCAGATAGCCTAGTATGAACCTATGAACCTATGAACCTATGAACACTAACATAAGTAAAGCCAGTGGGGCATCCAACTGTATTGAAGAACCTTGCAGAACCTAAGAGTATGTCTCATTATAATACAAAAGGCATTAGTAGGTTGTGTTTTTTACTGTAATCCTTAATGTACTGAACATAAATACATGAGCCAGCAGCAGGGATTTCAGACCCCCCCATGTAGAAACATTCTGATTTCTACCCTTCAAGTCTGTAAAAACACTCCACTCTAAACTGTAATTCTAGCCCTTCCAGCCTCTAAAGAAACATTTATCCATCTTTTTTTGGTATGTGATATATCCCCACTATGCTCCCAGTCTGTCTCTGAGTCAACATTAGCTGACACAATCACTTTCAGCCTTAGACATTTGAGTCACCCCCCCCCCCAAGGTACACACATTCTGGATGTCCTTCATGGATGCATCTGCAGTCATAACAGCTGGGTTGTCCTGTCGTCAGGCAGCCCTTCAGTCGGCCGGATTCCAAAGTCCGGGTCCGGCTTCGGCTGATGTCACACTTCACCCGACGTCATCTCTGTTGGTCTTCGGGTATAAAAGCATCAGCCGGCGCCATTTTCCTCAGTCTTTCTTGCCGCGTGGCGCCCGAAGCAGAAGCTGTTCGCAAGTGCCGGTCGGTCGGATCCAGAGATTATTTCTACCGAATACTACTTTGAAGACTTCTAAAGCTAAGTACCCCGTTGGGGACTCTTTCTTGCCTCAGCCGATGTCAGAAAAAGTTAATAATTGTTTAACCTGTGGGAAACAAATACCTCATAAAGATTTCCACTCTTACTGTCTGCCTTGTTTAGGCCCAGCCCACGACGTAGCAGCCTGTTCGGCCTGTGCTTCATTCAACCGACGAACGCTTAGGCGTCGGTCGGAGTTTGCAGAACAGTTTTTCGGTTCTGATTTTGCGTACATTATGTCGTCGGAACCTCCGACTTCACTTTCTGCCAAAAAACGCAAAGATAAAGACCGACACTCGCGGTCCGTGGTTTCGGCCGAAACCATGCTTAAACAAACCGCGAGTGTCTCGGTTTCGGCCGAAACCGAGAAAACTGATCAAAGTACAGCTGAATCTATCTCTACAGCTGAGGCCCCTGCTACAACTCTTGAACCAACCTCAGAAGTTTTATCCACTACGGCGGCTGCCAATGACTTATCAGACACCATTCCCTTGGATGTCTCTACCCCAGCACGTGGTGCTGCTAGGCCTCCAGCAGCCATGTCCATTAAGGCCTTCGCCAGGGCTAAAGCAGCCAAGACTTCTAAAACAGTGCCTGTTAAACCCCCCTCCACCAGGCCCTCTTCTAGTTCTCAAATGCTTACTTTGGCAGAAGATTTAATTTCATTAATTAGAGGATCTCAATCTCACCCAGACAGGGCCTCACAGACCCCAGTGCAGAGACCTAGGGCAGAGCCCCCTGAGCCAGTGTCCTCTGATGATTCGGCTGAAGAATCAGACATAACTGACCAGCCAGAGGCCCCGTTCTCCAATTTTGAAGATTCTGATGCTGAAGAATCTATTCCAGCTCCTCCTCCTGCAGAAGACTTCCCCTTTCGGGATACCTTACATGCCATGCGAGAGCATTTCCAATGGCAGCAACAAGATTTTTCAGATTCCAGAAAAAGACTTCGGACCTTTCTGCGCCTTCCACAGCACAGGCCCTTAGCTATACCTCCTGTTCTCTCTGTGGTAGATGATGCTTTCAATGATGTCTGCTCTGCTCCAGATTCATTACCCCCAGCCCTGCCAAACCAGACAGATTTTACAGGGTGCCAGATACTCATCACCACCTTTACAAGGCCCCTCTTGCAGATCCCGAATCTATATCCCAGGGTCCCAAGGCAGTAGCCGCGACCATAGCTAAAAACCCTATTCCTTCTGAAAGGGAAGCAAGGTCATTAGACAGATGGGGTAAAAAGGTTTACACTTCAGCTACTCCCTCAGCTAGAGCTTTAAACTGTCAATTTCACATGATACAATACCAAGAGTTTATGCTTGATCAGTTAACTAAAAAACTAACCACTGATGAATCTCTTGACAAGAAATATGTATTAGAAATGGTAAATAACATACAACAGGTTAGTAACCATTCCTTAAAATGTGGCTATGATGCACTGGAGGCTTCATTTAGATCAGCCATGACTGGCACAGTGATAAGAAGACATGCATGGCTAAAGGAGCAACCTCTACCGGATCATGTTAAAGCTAAGTTGCTAGATGCTCCTATGGATAAGACAAGTTTGTTTGGTACACCTGCACAGCAGGTTATAAAGAAAATGGAAGAAAAAGCAAAATTAGTTCAAACGGTTAAAGATTTCCTGCAGGTTCAACCCCGAAGGTTTAGCAGGAACTGGCCTGCCAAAAATTGGTCCTTTCCTGACTCCACAAGATTTCAAAGGGGCAGGAATAGGCGTTCCAGAGGCAGAAACCAATCTAGGGGTGGTGCCTACAGAGGTCGACAGTGGCAGGGTAACAACAGAGGCTCAGACACAACCACTGCCACTACAACAGCACAGCCACAGTGACTTAATCCTAAATCCGCCTACCAGGGAACAAATAGCAGCTCCTCTAGGTGGAAAGTTAACCTTATTTTCAAAGAACTGGCACCACATAACAAAAGACAAGTGGATTTTACAAACCATAGATCAAGGTTACCGATTCCACTTCCACACTTTACCAGTCAAAAGAGGAATGCCAAATCTACCTCCAAATCAAAAAACAGAAGCTCTACGACAGATAATGGAGTTAGCAAACATGAGAGCTGTGGAAAAAGTACCAACAGCAGAGCAAGGAAAGGGGTTCTACTCCAGACTATTCCTAGTTCCAAGAAAGGAAAAAAGTTGGAGACCAATTCTCGACCTGTCCACCTTAAATACATACATCATTGTACCAAAATTCAAAATGCTGACCCTACAGCAACTTCTTCCCATGCTGGGCAAGGAGTGTTGGCTGGTAACTCTGGATCTCAAGGAGGCATACCTGCACGTCCCTATTCGACCAATCTGCAGAAGATACCTCAGATTTCTTGCAGGATCAGAGCACTATCAATTCTCAGCATTGCCTTTTGGATTATCTACTGCGCCCAGAGTATTTACAAAATGCCTGGCATCAGTAATCGCCCATTGCAGACTACAGGGAATTCAAATTTACCCATACCTGGACGACTGCCTGCTACAAGGGGACAACAAAAGCAAGTTGACAACAGATTTACAACGGGTCATTTACTTGCTACAAGCACTGGGATACACAGTCAATTTACAAAAGTCAAGGCTGATACCATCCCAAACAAGGACATTCTTGGGCGAATTGGACACAGTAAGACAAATGGCATTCCTAACTACAGAAAAACAAAAAGAACTCCCTCTTTACTTCTTGGCACTAACAAAACTGAACAAGTTAACAGCAAGAAAGGTACTGCAGGCCTTGGGTTTCATGGCATCATGCATAATTTTGATCCCATTTGCCAGACTTCATATGAGAAAACTACAGTGGTACCTAAGGAATTTATGGTCCCAGCACAGGCACAGCCTAGAAACAGAAATCCCACTAATTCCATGCATAAAACAGGAGTTCCTATGGTGGGCTCAGGCATGCCAGTCAAACCCAGGCCTTCCCTTTCGCAGAGGTCAAGCAAGCCAGAACATCACAACAGACGCTTCAGACCTAGGATGGGGGGCCCACATGATGGACAAACGCGTGCAAGGATTGTGGACTCAGGATCAACTTCACCTGCACATCAACCTAAAAGAAATGCTGGCAGTAAAACTGGCAATCCAAAAGTTCAGACCATTTCTCAAAGAGGGCCAGTTGATGATAAGGACAGACAACACCACAGTCATGTGGTACATCAACAAACAGGGAGGCACTCATTCATACCCCCTATGCAGACTGACTTTGGAACTGTGGACCCTGGCACTCAGCTACAACATCCAGCTACAGGCAATATTTGTACCAGGAAAAGAAAATACTCTAGCAGACATATTAAGCAGAACCACATCAGATGCCCACGAATGGCACCTACACCCGGACATCTTCAAGACCATCACAAAGAAATGGGGAATGACTCAGATAGATCTATTCGCATCACCCCACAATCACCAGCTCCAAAAATTCTGCACAAGGACAATCCACCCATTAGCATGGAAAGTGGATTCTCTCTCCTTCAGCTGGAAAGGCCTAACAGCATATGCATTCCCACCTTTTCCCTTGATACACAAAGTATTACTAAAAATCAAGGAAGAACAGCCAAGGATAATCCTGATAGCTCCAAACTGGCCAAGACAACACTGGTACCCACTGCTGAGGAGCATGTCTCGGAACAATATGTGGCCAATACCCTGATGCCTTTGATGCTAACTCAGAACAACTACAGCACCATACATCCAAACCTGAAAACGTTACAACTGACTGCATGGAACATCACATAGCAGCAGCTAATCAAGAACTTTCCCAAAGAGTTAAAGACATTATTCTTGAAGCACGCAGACCTTCAACAAGAAGGAACTATGCTGGAAAATGGAAAAGGTTTGTCACTTGGAGTTCTGAAAGAGGAAAAGATGTGTCAAACATAGATATGCCTAACATTCTGGAGTACCTGGCCGAACTTCTCGATTCAGGCCTGTCCTACTCCTCCATCAAGATACATGCATCAGCTATTTCAGCAGAATACAGCTTTGATCCACCAGTTTTTTCACACCCTTTGCTCAGACAGTTCCTCAGAGGAATCAAGAATGTAAATCCTCCAAGGAAACCACCATTGCCAGCTTGGGACTTAAACTTCGTACTAGAAAAGTTGACACTATCACCCTTTGAACCAGCAGCAACAGCAGACCTACAACACCTGTCTTGGAAAACTGCTTTCCTACTGGCAATTACTTCAGCAAGGAGGGTTTCAGAACTACAGGCCTTAATGGCAGTGCAACCCTTCCTAGTCTTCCACCAAGATAGAGTGTCCATGAGGACTAATCCAACCTTTATGCCTAAGGTGGTATCCAGGGTGTCCTTAAACCAGGCAATCCACCTTCTACCTTCTTTCCCAACCCACAAAACAGAGGGAAAGAATATTGCATACCTTGGATGTACATAGACAGCTACGCTACTACTTGGACAGAACAAAAGCAACAGAAAGACTGACCAACTTTTGTAGCCTATGCAACAGGAAGGAAGGAAGAGCTATTTCCAAACAGACAATCTCCAAATGGATAGGAAATTGCATTCGATTCTGCTACTCCTTCCATGGAAAACCAATTCCACAGAACATAAGACCTCATTCTACAAGGGCAACAGCCACTACCACAGCCTTCTTACGAGGGTGGCAACCAAAGACATTATTGAGGCGGCTACTTGGACCTCCGTGCATACATTTGCCAAGCATTATAATTTGCCTCTATATTCCAGATCCCGAGCAGGGTTTGCCACTGCTGTACTGCAAGGGATCCTAAACACACCATAATCTTCCTTTATCCTCCTCCCCTAGTTGGCTATGGTATTCTACCCAGCTGTTATGACTGCAGATGCATCCATGAAGGACATAGTACAGTTTTGTACCTACCATAAATGTAGATGTCCGAACTGGATAGCATCTGCAGTCAGGATTACCCTCCCTCCTTCCCCTCTGTGGTACTCCTAGGGTGTTTACCTCCCCCTAATAGCTAGCTGGTGGGGGGGAGTCTTTTATGGTGTATTTGTTTGTATATATGTACATACATGCTTATTTTTGTGTTTACCTATATCTTTTTTGGAAACATTGGCATTCTATCCAAAAAAAAAAAAAAAAAAAAAAATTTTTAGCCTTCCAAGAGGGCTTCTGGCATCTGGGGCAAGAAACACTGAGGAAAATGGCGTCGGCTGATGCTTTTATACCCGAAGACCAACAGAGATGACGTCGGGTGAAGTGCGACATCAGCCGAAGCCGGACCCGGACTTTGGAATCCGGCCGACTGAAGGGCTGCCTGACGACAGGACAACCCAGCTGTTATGACTGCAGATGCTATCCAGTTCGGACATCTACATTTATGGTAGGTACAAAACTGTACTTTTCTACACTTAAAGTCTGTAAAACACTCCACACTAAAGTGTAATTCTAGCCCTTCCAGTCTCTAAAGAAACATTTACCTGTTTATTTTTTCTTCATCTTCTATGTGATATAGCCACCCTACCCTCCCAGTCTGTCTCTGACTCAACAATAGTTGACTCACTCTCTCTCAGCCATCAGACAATGTTTTCTTAGGGCACCCAACTGGTAAAATTAAAAAGGTCTTCCCTCCTTTAAAAAAATAAAAAAAAGTATTTGTAACAAAAGAAGACTAACATTATAGATGTGACTTCTGAGCAAAATAAAAAAAAACATTGGTAACAGATTAAAGAGTAACATTATAAATGTGACTTCTGAGCAACTGATAGTTTATTTTTGAATTGCACATACCTTGATTGGCTCATCCCACTCCATTCGCCCTACAGGCTCACTCCGCTTCACTACCCTGCCTCCAATTCCCACCCACCCCTACATACTCTGACTTTATAGGTAACCTCCTTTGCTAAGACCCTCCCTTCATCCATCAGCACCATCTACACACACCCTTCAACTTCCCACCACTCCAGCCCACTTACCAGTTCAATATCCACACCTATATCTCCTACTCATACAACTCACACCCTCACCAAATATAAATACCTCCTCTAAATGCACAACCTCACTCCCACCATGTCTCATTACCTCCAGTCTCATCTCCACTATACCCTCCTGGGATTAACCTGCCATCTCCTTATATAACCCTGATTATTGTCATCACAGAGACATGGCTTAAACCACATATTAAAGTTAATTCCATCACCTAACTGGGTGTAATATTCTCAGGGCAGACCGGCTACATAAAAGAGGCGTAGGCTTATCTCTACTTCACAGAACCAACCTACAACTCCAACTCCTCCAAAAATATTCCCCCAACTTCACCAATGCAGTGACTTTATTTGCAAAGCTCTCCCTTAACCAACATAAGCACCTAAACCAACTAGGTATCTATATACCCCAAGTGACAAACTAACCACCCTAGAATCCATACTTGTCAAGAAAAAGTCACTGGAAGAGTCCTGTTATGTATCCAAAGGATTTTAATAAAATAGTACAGTAAAAACCACACAAATATCAAACAAGTTAGCGCTTTCGGGTGTTAACCCTTCATCAGACAATGAACAAATGTTACAAAGCACTATTTAAACAAAATACAACCAATCAAAAGTTAATAAAAGACCCACCTATTTCTTAAGGTGGGCTTAATAGGTACTACATCATTTAAACCTGGGTTCCTGTGTGCAGTGAACTCTATGATCTTCCTAGATTCAACTAACTCAGTATATTGTTTAATGTCCCTCCTCTTGTTCAATCTCACATTTACTATGGCCCTGAAGCCAAAGCAATGAGTAGGATTATCCTTAACATGTCTAAAGAGAGCATTGTGCATGTCATTGTTCCTAATGCTGGATAAATGTTGTAGAATCCTTATTTTAAACATATTGTTAGTCTTACCCACATAAAAACATGGGCAAGACTTACAATTGGCCAAATATACTATATCTTTTGTTCTACAAGTAGCCCTAGCTTTTAGTGTGAATACTTTATTAGTAATGGGATGAACAAAGGTAGTGTCCTGAAGGATGAAAGGACAGGCCTTACAAGAGCCACATGGCTTACTACCTATTTGTAAAATAGGGGTGACATGATCAGTAACCTGTTCCCCACATAAAATATCTTTTAAACACTTATTTTTCCTAAAACCAAACATAGGGGAGGGACCAACAATGGTGTTAATCTTTTCATCACTGGTAAGAATATTCCAGTTTTTCTTTATTATCCCACTAATGTCTTTAGTACTGCTACTATATGTGAGCATAACCTTAGATCTAACATCATGAACTGTTGTCTTAAGAGATGAGTTCAATCTACTATCTGATCGATGCAGCCAAGGCTTATATTTATGCCCCCTTTTTTCTCTAATATACATTTAACAAAGGCTTCATTATAACCCCGGTCAATAAATAAACCTTCCATATTGTCTAGTTCCCCATCAAAACAAGTATCATCCGTGCATAACCTAGATATCCTAGCCAGTTGTCCATGCACTATATTTGAAAAAGTGTAACGTGGATGCATGCTGTCAAAAGTCAAAAATGTATTTTTCCAACATTCCTTCTTATGCAGTGTTGTTGAGAAACCTAGAGTAGTTTGTGTTATTGAAACATCCAAAAAATCTATTTTGGTATAAGATGTTTCCTTCGTGAACCTAAAAAATTCAGTGGTGGAATGTAGAAATGTAATGAAAAGTTCTAATGTAGTACTGTCCCCCTTCCACAAGATAAAAACATCATCAACGAAATGCTTATAAAGTCATATAAATGGTTTCCATACATTGTTGTTGAGAATATATAGGCTCTCCCAATAAGAAAGCACTAAATTAGCATAAGAATTAGCACAGGGTGTGCCCATGGCTACACCCTGTGCCTGCCTATACATATGTTTCAAGCCCAGAAACACATTATTCTCCAAAACCAAATTTAACATTGTAATAATCTGGGTAATATTGTGATCAGTAGCTCCATTATCCTTCAAAAGTGTGCTAATAGCCAAAATGCCATAATCATTATTGATGACAGTAAAACGACTGTGCACATCTAGTGTGACCATGAGGTAACACACCTTGGGGGTAGCCCTATCTATCTCACCAAGTGCTTTTAAAAAGTCCACCCGTATCTAAAAGTATGTTATCCATTTTTTCAACATATGGTCAAAGTGTGATTTCTAGCCAAATGGAAGCATTTTCTGTCACCCATTTTCTACCTGACACTATGGGTCGTAAAGGGGGGGTCCGTCAAAGACTTATGTATCTTTGCTACTACGACCACTCGGCTGAGATATTATCCCTATAGCTGTGCCAGTGGGGAGTCTTATTGGGGATCTGTAGAAAGAGGGAGAAACCAGCCCAAGACCTTACTGTGATCTCGGTGTGCTCTTAAGGGAATTAGTACTTTACTGTGTGTGTACTTGTCATCCTCCCAATGTGCATGTCCCTCACTGGTGCTAGTGGTGAGGATTGAGGCTCCTTGATTATTGGGCCAGTGCAGTGGCGTCACATACATATGTAAGATGGACTTGCTATGAGTTATCAAAATGTGTGTAAATTAATGAAGGGGCCCATAATGGCTAGAAATATTAATGCAGAGTGTGGATGTTTAGGAATAGAGATGGCTGTCCCACATAGACCACAAAATCAAATGAACCTGCAAGTAATCATTAATAAAGAATGATTATGGCAGATATGTTTCAGTGCTATAAAAGGAAGCTATATATTCAATTTCATTAAAGTGTCTAAAGTTACACTAGTTGAATTTTCTCATAAAAATTAGATTCTAACTGAATGTCATATACGTAACTGTTTTTAAAATTGTTTAATCTTAGAAATGATAATGAAACTGCATACTAATAATATGAAAATAATCAGGGTCAGTTTTCAATTTGTCTTGGCAAAACTATATTTAATCTTATGTAATGTCCAATTTGCTGGTATCAGCATAGACAAGTACAGTGCTAAATAACCATTCCTTAAATATATTACATTACACTTGATAGCAAAAGGAGGCAATAAGCCAATTTATTCTACCCTTTTAAACGACCTCAGATAGTACCTCTCCACCATCTTTGCTTTTTTCCTTACCCCTTTTCTATTTTGAATGCCTCTGTGGATTCCCTGTCCACCAACCATTCAGTAGTCCATGCCTTGGGTCTAAGAAAAAGTACTTTTGGAGATTCATGGAGTATTTGGTCACTACAATTTGCTGGCTATGCCTCTTCTTTTTTTTGCTCAGAATGACCACTTCATATCTCCCTGCACAAAGTATTCGAGGGATGATCTGAACAAGGCCCAGTAAAGTGGAAGCATTATATTATTACTTCTATAATTCTGTGTGTTGCAGCTACTGGCTATTCACTGTACTCCTGGAGGTTTACTCAAGCTCTGGTCAACACACCTAGATTTTTCTGCTCCTGGGTTATCAGTTCACTCCTCCCAGTTGATATGTTATATGGATTGCTGTTGCTGAAGTGTAGCACATTGAGTTGTTTGCAATAAATGTCAACTGCCATATTTCTATGTTTTCAAATCCTTTACTAGACTCTTCCCTCCATTCTCTGCTACTATGCTATCAATAATTTGTCCATCTGTGAGAGATGTAAGTATTTACTTACATTAGAAGCTAATCTGTGCACATATACTATCAGTAAACAGCAGCACAGCACCATACCAATATATGCTGTAATATTTAATAAGAGCTTGACTGACCCCACCAGACACCCACATAACAAATCTCAGCCAGCTAAAAACGCTTCTGCAACTGATTTCATTCATACTCCAACCACTAATTCTAATGTGAATTGCTATGCCTTTAAGCCTGGATCCATAGGCCACTCAAACTTTAGTAAGGCCTTAGTTATCTTAATTATTGGTTACTCCATTGTGAGACAAACATACACTGCACTCACCAGGCTGGACAAAGAGAGGTTAGCAGTGAATTTTTTCTTTGGTGTTAGTATTAAGAACATCACTATCTGCCCTTAGTACCCTCACGGTCCCAAATACATATACAGCCTCACACTTGACCACGTGTCATTGAATAATCTTAGTTGTTCCACTCTAAGGGGGATACAGCGGTATATTACTAAGTTCTCCATTCATGTCTGCAAGGAAGATAAGCTCCTAGCATTTGGCAGCATACTGCCTTTGCTGCGAATGATGCCCCAAATAAAAAGGGATACTAATTAACTTTAATATTTTGCTGGTTAATACCTGCCTTTCCAAGGAGATTCAGAATGTCTGCTATGGATGACATGCTCAGCAGTCCTTGCTGCTTTGACACACTCAGATATCACATCACACCTCACATACTAGCTAAAACCTTTGTAGTTCACATAGTGTCTTTGTATGCAAAGTTCAAGTTATGGTCATCTTCATGTAGCAAATTCCAGTTTGAACAGGATTGTACAGAGTTGCTCAAAGCTAGAAGCTCAAACAATAAAATGCAAGAACTTTAGCCCTTCTTACCTTATCTTACATTTATATTTCTATAGAAACTGAAGCTTGGATCTTGTGTAGCAGTAGTAGTCCCTCATTACCAGGGTTTAAAATCTGTCATACATTCAAGTTCACTGGGGTGGAGGGGAATATTGTATTTATAGGTTCATAGGTTCATAGGTTCATACTAGGCTATCTGCCCTAGGGCATTTATAAGCCTAGCCAGAGTGTGTGTGGCTTTCACCACCCCTTAGGATGAGAATACTATACCCATTAGATACCCATTTATACATAACTCAATTACTTCTTGTCAAGTCCAACGTAATACAAACTGGGAACATACTTAGATTCCTAGTGGAATTCAATAAAACCAACTTTTCACATTATTCCCAATTACAAATCTCCATCCATGATGTTTCCAGATCACAATACGTGCCCATCTCAGATTTAAATGCTAATTTATTAATTCAAAATATTCTGGGAGATTTTAACTACTCCTCCATCAAATTGTTAACTTATACTGCCCATATTAAATATGCTAAAAGATTTCTCATTTTTGTAAATGTTGCCACTTGGAGCATACCAACCAGAGGTGATGACCATCTACATTTTGTCCTCACATACATAACCCCTGCTTGTACAACTCCTCACATCACTTTCTTCTTTTCAGATTTGACCATCTTGCTTTGATTTTTACATGCAAAACCTCATTTACAGTCCTTAAGAAATTTTCTATATTTAGGGATAATCCCCAAGTCAATTACTAACTGCTCATTAACTTCGATGACAACAATAAGTGACATAGTTCCTCCACATGACCCCAAACCCAATAATATTGCATAGACTTATATAGAAGCATTTGGTTTCAATCTGCTGTATGCACACTGTTAACTTTAACAGCAGACCTATATAGTGGCATTCTTGCATCAATAAATTCTACTACAAGACAAAAATATTTTAGCAATCTATATTAAATCTCTTCACTACCTCTCTAAAAATTGGTTAAATCTGGTTAATAAAATCCTAAAGCAAACCAGTAAACATAAGCATGCCATCACACCTAAATAAAATCACAAGGCCTTCTTTAGTTACATCAGTAAATTAAAAACTAATACACATTGCTGCAGAGACCTTACATATGTCATGATTCCTCCTACACTGACTCTGAAGCCTTTGCCAATATCCTTGCTGTCAAATATAGTTCTAATTTCACTTTGTCTATTCATCCCACTGTTTTTTACATTCCCTTATAAATTATCCTGACAAAAAACTCTTGATGAAGTCCTTCTTGTACTAACAACCAAGAACACTAGTTCTGTGGGTACAGATGATAACTGCAGTTTCTGTTGAGAAGTGCAAAGCATCACTTAGTCCAACCCCACCACAACCTCTTCTGCCTGTGTTTTTTCCAAAGTTAGGCTCCAGGCTTTTAGGGAATGGTCATTATGCCTCTACATAAGGTACTCCCACAAATGACCCCCTATTGCCAATATAGACGTATTAGCTTCATTATAATCATTTATGTATAACTGGTATGCTAAGTAACAAAACCCAAGGAGACATTCAATCAACTGACCTTGAACAGTCTGGATTTATCAGAGGGAGATCACATCTTCTCTACCTCGTGACTTCTTTAAAGGGGGCAGTAAGACTTTGGTTATGGATCAGTCTGTCCATACTACTTTCCTTGACCTGATCAAGTCCTTCAACACCATCCATAATGCAAGTATTAATAATAAACCCCCAACACAGCATTAAACCCTGCGTAATCTGCTGTATAGCTGACTTGCCAATAGATCTTACATTGCAAAGTGTGGGGGGGGGGTACATCCGTTAGACAGAAGTATATCAAAAGTGGTGCCACATGAGGTTCCATTCTTTGACATTTATTTCTCTAGTAAGTTAAAGTTCTCTGCCTAACCAAATTTGGTGAATATTACAAATGGGTTGATGTTGTCAAAACACCTCCTGAGACTCAGATTCTCCAGCAAGAGATAGAACATACACAATATCCAGTGTGCTAATCATGGACTCACCTTTAGCTCACAAAATGCATTAATGCTACATTTGGAATATCCAGCTCTTCCTCTTTATACCATATTTATAATGCCTCCTTTAAAACAGACACTGTCAAAAGACATCTCGACACTTGTGCTGGTGATGAGCTTTTACTTGATCACCTTCTTTCAATTCTACTTTGAACACCATTTTACTCCATCAAGGTATCTCCTCTAGATCTAAAGAAGTTATAGTTCCACTTTATTCATCTATTTGATCAGTCATTGAATATAATTCTGTGCTCGGCATGTTCCTCTCTAAACATCTAGCCCAACTGGAAAGACATGAGAGATGCCTTGCCAAGAAGATCTTGGGCCTAAGTAACATGAATTAACATGCACAATTAGGAACTTTCTCCTAATACACTATCTCAAAAAGGATTCTGCAGGACATTCTCTGAACTATTAAATACTAGCACTTTTCAACTATGTCAACTCTGAATGGGCAAGTAACACTCATCGTAGAGAGGCAAATATTTATAACTATTTAAACAATTATGAGATAGGTCATTCTCTGCCTTTTGCATATCAAACAGTGAAATTCTCTGAGAAACTGATATTTTTCTCCTTGGGCTGAAAATGGACATCTACCCAGTTGGACTTTGCTGGTAATCAAATGCTAATCAAACTATAAATAAATCAATAAATAAATAAACCTTCAAAACCAGACTTGATCAATGCATGGGAGAAATTCACATCTGCGATATGCAGGAAAAGATACTGTTTCTGTCACAACAACAATCTGTTTTCAGCCATCAGCATGCAGCTATCCCTTTTCTCACTCTTGGTACCAACCTCAGCCCCCCAATTCTACCATCATTCATAAAATGGGATTATGTTTGACTGACAGCTCCTTCTGACGACAAGCCTCTGTTGGTTGTTGTCTTGTAGATTGCTGTCCTCTTAAAATGCTACTGTCCTTTCTATTAGGAGTCTTTGAATAACTTTATCTGCCGCCATTGTTAATCTTAGAGTCTTGCATCACTTTTTTCTGTTCTGTTTCTTGCACAAAGGTACCACAGCTATTGCCCTCCAGTCTTCTGTCACTTTTTCCATAAACAGCGAATAGCTGAGACTCTCCATGGGGGGGTGGTCTGCCAACCGACTGGATAGAATGCTAAGGACTATGGGAAGTGAGCTTTCAAGTCCTTGTATTTTATCCTCCCTGTGGGCAGTCTGCTCCCTCTGTACCTTTTCCTCCTCAATATTCTAGGGTCTGGACACAGGTTTCCTCATTCTACTCCACCTTCTTCACAATATGGTGCCCACCCTTTGCTTTCCATTGTGAAGGCTGAAGTAAAGAATTAGTTCAGTACCTCTTCTTTTTCCCCAGTAGTTTATAATCTCTCTCCCGACTTTGTTCAGCCTGGCAGACTCCGTCCCTCCCTCCTTTCCATCCCTTTCCTGTGTAACTAAATAAGCTCTTGCTTCCAGTCTTCTGCTTATTCCACCATCCCTGTCTGCTTCCATCTAGCACTAAATGTACAGTTATTGAGAAGTACCTTTCCACCTCAGTATTCCACACAACTGTCCCTTCCGAGCTGAACTGGAGCCTGTCCATTCCATAGATCTGGGCTGTGTCTGGTCTTTCTTCATCCATTTACCAGTCCTAAGCCTGACTTCCTTCCCACTGTTGCAGTCAGTCATTATAATACCTAATTTTCTCATTCCTCTGTATGTTGGTTGCATTTACAGGAAAGATTTTTGAGAAAGATGCCCACATCACCCTCTCCTGACATCTCTCTGCCACATCCCTCTTCCTGCTAGATCTCACCTGACCTTTTTCTTTTTAAAGATTATTGGTTTCTATGTGTACCACAGTATGTATCCTGCCTACTGCATTGGCAATCACATTGTTAATTTCCACTCACATTTTATTCAGCCTTAACCCTGAATCAGTATTAACCAATCATGCAGAAAGATATACTAATATAATACTTCAGGTCACATACTCTGAATAATGTTTCTGTTTGTACATATGTATATAGTAGTATAATACATTTCAAATAACCTTTTATACATATTGTCAAAATAGCATTTAGGCTTTATGTAATGCCACAATAATGTTCTGTATTAGATTTGCACAATATACAGTGCTTATTCAGTTTAATGTATTTTCTTCCCAAAAAGATATTAATTGTTTTTTCAATGCCAGATTTACTCAGATTGTTCAATGGAATGTACATTACTTAATTGTGCTTGGATTTGTCTTTTGATATGGGGTGTGACTGTAAAGGGTCTTCTGATAAGCTACCCCCACACAGTTAACAAATGAAAATAAAGATTTGTCTACTCCTAAAATGTGACATTTCTGACTGTACTATTTGTCTACTTATGATTTATTTACTTATTGATTTATTTACTCAAAGTTTCTAAAGCTAATGAGTTATTGAACCACAATCATTTTAATTTCAAAATGGCATTTTAGAAGTTTACATAAGACATAAAAATGGAGATTTTTACAATCAGAACAAATTCTGAACAAATTTTTGTTGCGAAATATACATGCCAGTTCTCCAAATGCTTTATGCCTGCCACATATAAGTCAGACAGAAATTCCCTAACTGATAGAGCAGGAAAAGCTCTGGATAGTATTTCACAGGTGCTTTTACAGAGGTGTCAATGCATACATAAGAGACACTGGAGACCTCATCCTCAAACTTCTTGAGATAGTGTACTGGTCAGAATGTTATTAGGTTTCCACTGAAGGTGAAAGTCTATAGAAACACATAACAAAAGAAGTTAAGTACTCACCATAACATTCCATCTGAGTAGTTCTACTTCATTTGTCTTCAACCTGTGGGTCATCGGATCCATATCAAATCCGACACGGCCACATTTTCTAGCTACAGCTCTGAGCTCCATGCTCCTCCCCCTACCCATAATGCCCCTGTCTCCCTTCTCCCTTCAAATCGAGTTTGCTGCCCAACAGATAACAATTACTCGACCACACAAAAAACTTAGCCTTCAACAGAAAAACATCACAAGATCCCATAAGTCCTGGCCTAAACACGTATCCCAACAGAAGTTGTCCAGAACAAGGGACATATAGTATCCTAAAGGATAAGGCCAGGGTGAAGGGGGGGGGGAATAGTTAAAGACAAATGAAGTAGAACTACTCAGATGGAATGTTATGGTGAGTACATAATTTCTTTATCTGAAGTAGTTTACTTCATTTGATCTTCAACCTGTGGGACAGAGTCCCCAGCTACCTAATCCTTGGGAGGCCCTCATGGAAGGATATGCCGGAGCACCGCAGAGCCAAAGGATGCTCTACTCCTAGAGACTAAATCCAGTTTATAGTGAGAAATAAAGGTGTGAGATGAGGCCCAAGTAGCAGCTGAACAAATATCATACAAAGAGACCCTAGACCAAAAGTCCATTGACATAGCCACAGATCGGGTTGAATGAGCCTTCACATTCCCTGAAAGAGACAAACCTTTATCTGAGTAAACCTGGCCAATGCATAGAGAAATACAGCTAGCAATAGTCACTTTTGAGACAGGTTTGCCTAAAAAGGGCTTGGCGTAGGCCACAAAAAGCTGATCAGATTTGCGGAAGGGTTTAGTTCTGTGTAAATAAAATCTCAACTGCCTGTGTATGTCCAAAGAATGTAATTGGTGTTCCCCTTTATTCTGATAGTTTGGAAAAAATACTGGCAAATTAATAGTCTGATTGATATTAGCCTCTGATGCTACCTTAGGGAGGAAGGATGGGTTAGTGCGTAGTGAGACTTTAACCTTGTGAAAGATCATATAAGGAACTTTGATCGAAGGAGCTTGAAGATCCAACACCCTTCTAGCAGATGTAATGGCGACCAATGAAGCAGTTTTCGAGGTCAAAAACTGAAGGACAACAGAGGCCGCAGATTCAAAGGGGAGGAGACCAATGCCTGCAACAACAAAGTGAGGTCCCATGGAGGAATGGGGTCCTTAACTGGAGGTCTGAGAAAAAAGACACCTTTGAGAAAGGTTTTGCAAAGTTTCTAAGAAACTAACAAAGATATGTCCTTCCCAGCATGAAAATGAGAAATTACGGCTAGCTGGACTTTCACCGTTGAGGAACTAGTGCCTTGATGAAAAATGCTAGCTAAAAATTCTAAAACCGCAGGAAGTGGTGCTGTGAAAGGATCCAAAGAACTCTGAACAGCCCAAATCGAAAAATGTTTCCATTTACTTGCGATAAATTTTTCTAGTGGACGACTTATGAGCCGCCCTCAGAATGGATTTAACCGGAGATGACAGACCGGGAGTCCTAAGAATCATGGGAACTGAAGCAGCCAAGCAGTGAGCTTTAGACTGTCCAGATCTGGTTGAGAAGACCCTGAGGGATGAGAAAGCAGATCCAGGACCGGATCCAAGATCCATGGTGGAACAACTTGGTGAGACCTTAGTAAGGGAAACCAAACCTGTTGAGGCCAGAATGGGTTGATGAGGATCATAGTGCTCCCCAGCCTTTGGGATTTCTGCAGAAACTTTGACATGAGAGGAAGAGGAGGATATGCATAAAGGAGCCCAGTAGGCCAAGCATGAATCAGAGCATCTCTGGGGGCTTCCCCAGGAGAGGGGTTCAGATTGAATAACTTGCTGCATTTTGCGTTGGACGGAGATGTGAAGAGATCGCAGTAAGGATGACACCACTCTTGGAAGATCTGTTCTGCTACTGAGGGTTTCAGAGACCATTTGTAAGACATTGGGATGGATCTGCTGAGCCTGCCCGCTAAGATGTTGGACCATTCGAGGATGTGCATTGCCACCAGAAAATGGCCGGTGAAGATCGCCCATTACCACACTCTCATGGCCTCTCAGCATAATGGATAATATCTGACTCCCCATTGTTTGTTGATATACCAGACCACTGACATGTTGTCTGTCTGAATTGCAATCATTCCCAGAGGAAGATGAGCATGGAGGGATTGCAATGCGAGAAGAACTGCTCTCATCTCTAGGATGTTGATGTTCAAAAAGGTCTTGTGAGGAGACCACATGCCTTGAACTGTCCTTCCCTTGCAATGCCCCCCCCCCCCAAGTAGGGAGGCATCCGTGGTCACCATGGTTTGGGGTAGAGAAAGTTAAAAAGGACATCCCTTGTGGAGGTCCAGAGACTGAATCCACCACCAAAGGGAGTACTTGCATGCTTTTGAGATCCTCACTGTAAAGGACAAGAGGATGTCTAACAGAGACCACTGTACCGCTAAAGTCCACTGCAGTGCCCTCATGTGAAGACATGCCATGGGAAGAAGATTTATTGTGGCTGCCATAGAACCTAAAGCTCTTAAGACTGTTTCTGCTGTGGGTGACTGGGTCTGTAGAATATGTAACACATGTGTACTCAAGCTGTGTATCCTGTCTGAGGTGAGGAACACCATTGATTGTATTGTGTCCAGCCATGCCCCAATGAACTCTATAACCTGAACCGGGTGAAGAGCTGACTTGTTCATATTGATAGTAATGCCCAACTTGTCGGCTAACAGAAAGAAGGAGTCCCTGGCTTGACATAGTAGATGCTCTGAGGGGGTGGTAAAGAGCCAATCGTCCAGGTACGGAAAGACCCAAATGTCCTGAAGCCTCAGGTGAGCTGCTACCACTGCCATTACCTTGATGAACACCCGGGGGGCTGTGGTGAGACTGAAGGGGTGGGCCCGAAATTGGTAATGACTGGCTCCCAGCCAGAAGCGAAGGAACCTCTGTGCATTTTGATGTAATAGTATGCATCCTGGAGGCCTATCGAGCACATCCAATCTTTTTCCTGCAAAAAAGGCAGAATAGATTGAATTGTGACCATCCAGAATTTTGTCTTGGTCACTGATAGGTTCAACTGGGACAGATCCAATATTGGTCTGAGGTCCCCCCATCTTTTTTGGCACTAAAAAGAACCTGAAGTACACCCTTGATTCAGATTGGTCTTGGGGGACAGGTTGGATGACTCATTTTCTCAGCAGTAATTGTATCTGTACTGCTGCTTCCTCCTGCTGTGTGAGTGGAACATCCAGGAGGGTTTGGTTGGGAGGGGGTAAATCCTTGAAGGGGATGAAATAACCTCTGGATATGACTCACCGCACCCACTGATCTGTAGTGATGGACTCCCATGCTAGTGGGTGGAGCGACAGACAACTCCCGACTGCCTCCAGAGATGGACAGGTGGGCAACCCCTCAGGGTTGCTGTTCAGGTTTGTCCGAGAAAGATTCTCAGTACCTTTCTTGGCTGGCGAAGGTGGGATGTCCATCCCAGCAGAGGTGGACAATAGGCCCTTCACAATTAGTTTGTCCCGTCTGTCCTTAAGAGCTTTGGGGTTAAACCCAGCGCAAATAGGACAGGGGGACTGGAGGTGAGCCACCACCAAACAAACCACACACAGAGTGTGGCCATCCACTGGGGAGAGCTTATGACCACACTCTGTGCATCTTTTGAATCCAGGTTTTGTGGCATCCGTTGGAGCATCCACTATGCCTAACACTGCATCAGAAGAAAAACACACATGCACACACATGCTCTAGGAGAAAAAAGGATGGAAAGAAAAGCCTACAAGAAGAAAGACAACTATGAAGAAACCCTGGAAGTAAAGGAAAGGTTCAGAAGTCAGAAAAAGTCAAAGATTTCACCAGTTTACCTAACCAAAAAAACTCTGGAGCTCGGACCATGTTGCTAACTCTATGGCGGCAAATGTGATCTGGGAGGAGAAGGGAGACAGGGGTGTTATGGGTAGGAGCATGCAGCTCGGAGCCATAGCTAGAAAATGTGGCCGCGTCAGATCTGATATGGATCTGATGACTCACAGGTTAAAGATCAAATGAAGTAAACTACTTCAGATCAAAGAGACTTTATTGCATCACAGTTGCATATGGCTGAAGGCCCCAAAACATCTTTTGTGTTAGAGCTTTTGTCATGCACAATGTCTTTCTTTTTCATTTATAAATTTGTTTGCATTGATGAGATATGGCACAAGGGGCATCTTTTCTTTTGCATTTAACTATGCAAATGTGGTCATGAGTCTCCTTGAAAGGTGATAATCTATTGCACCTGTTGTAAAAGCATCATGTACATTTATATGGGAGTTTTGTAGGCACTGAAAATGTGAATGAATTTGTGTCATTGTTTATGTTTTTAGCATAATATGTTTAGATTCTGTCTTCACGAGATCTGTAAGCAAGATTTTTTTTTGATATAATACAAGAAAAGCGGGTGATAAAACTTTATTATAACTGTAAAGAAAAGGTGTTGGATTCCATATGCCAAATGTGGCAGCCTTATTACATAAAGTAAGACAGAGTGGCAATGCTCCAACAAAGCATAACAGTACTAATTGGCATGATTCCTCCACTTGTCTGTAATGATATTAATGACTGACCTTTAGTTATAGGCTGTATGTGACACACGGCTAAATGATTGAAAAGGCTAGACAGTTTATTTTATTTACTTGTTTTGCATTTGTTTATCTGGGGGCAGGGGGGATCTGACTGGGCTGGTGACCCATTTTCAGCAAAGGCCCAGGGAGTAAAGCTCCACTCCACTAACTATATACAAATTCAGAAAATAATTTCATTGTCAAAAATTAATAGTATCTTATTTAGGTACATTATAGAAAAGAATAATAGTGGTTGATAAGGCAGGACAATATTTAAGCCAATAAAACTATAGCATAATCAAATAAAAAAGGCAAACTTTCCATCATAAGTAGTGTAGGTCATTGAGAAAGGATGACTGTTTCTTAGAGAAAGATGATTTTTCAAAATAATTTTATCATGGCAGGTCTTCTGCATGAGGCAATGTAAGTACTATTTATAGTACTGTATGTAGAAAAAGAGCATGATGTGTTTTAAAGCACACTACTATGTCTAATAAGAATCCTTATATTTTACAAATGCAACAGTTAATGTGCGTAAAAATAGGGAGCTAGTCAGATACCACTGTGTGTCTTTTCAGAAACTTCACATATTGGTGACAGATATGTGTATTGTTACCTTGTTACTTCAAATAATGTGACAATTTCACATAAAATAGTTTTCCTTTTGAATATTTTGGTATTTATGTACATATAGATTATTTGAAAACATAGTCTACTAAATGTTAATATCCCTAAGTTATTATCATTTTATTTTTTAGACTTAAAGATGATTTTTTTTAAATTGTAATTGCAAATTATTCTTTATTGGACATGTTATTTTGAATCAGAGTAAATGTGAAAAATGTATCATTTGCATTTATTGAGTTGTACCAAGGGAAGCAATCCCCCACTTCATGCAATCAAACTACATTAGCAGCCATATGTATGCCAATTACAAATGGTACATAGAAGGGATTATTACATCAAACCTAGTTAGAAAAAAAATATTCATGTCAATAAATCTTATTCAATCATTGTTTTTAATTTCATGAACCCTTAGTGAATAGTAAACACAGAGAAACTTCAATGCAAAAACAAACAAGAAAAAAAAAGCAGAAAACATAACACAGCATGCATGTACTTTAGTCCATGAGCTAGCAACCAGGTGAAATGTTGGCTGTCCATTTCTATTTATTAAGTTTGACATATGATCAAATCAACTCTGACACATGTTGAATTTCAGACAGCAATCACTGAAAACAATGCAAACTGAGAATATATAATGGATTTGTTATATGTAACTAAACCTAAAGGTCATCAAGCCAGATAAACTCTTAGGTATATATACCCAGTTTAAGAAACAGAAATACTTAGTGACTTTGTAATTTAAATGAAAAAAAATGAACCAGTATTCCTTCCATCTTAATTTTATTAACTGAGCACCAGACCATGATATTAATGTATAACAAATTTGGACCATACTTCTTACCAAATCTCTTTTTTTTTGTCAGTTTAATTTGTCCAGGTCTTTGGGGATTTTAATACCATGATGGGAATGGACCCCATTCCTAAGTCAAAGTATGATTAAAGTTCAGGAAATTAGTATTGTTTCGATCTTTGATGTCAGCCAGAAGTGCTCTTCACAGCACCCACAATGTGTCCAGTAATGACTCCTGCATTCCATATGGAGTTACAGGTATTAGTAAGATATCAAGTAATACAATAAATTATTTTATATGACCCATTGCTCCTACTATTTGAACTGTCTGCATATCCTTCTTCCATATTGCCCTCGTTTCTGCCTGCGATATTTTATGACTGCGTCTTTCTGTACACAAGACACCATAGTCCCTGGGTATAGCAATTTCAGTGATCAGTGCTACTTTTGTTTTCTTTTCCTGTTTTTTTTGCATCGATTTTTTTGAACTGTTGGCAATGGGTGATCCCATGTTATATAAATTTCATCACTGTCATAATGTTTTGTGGCTCATGTTTCCAATGCTTCTCAACTCCTTCAATATTATATTTGCACAATCTTCAATGCAACAGCCTTGCCAAGTTATTATGCCTTTCAGTATACAGTCCTTCTGCCATTAGTGCATCACACACAGCAGTAGGATGTGCGACTCTTTCTAATTCTGTTTAAAAAACCTGCATTTGTCTGTTTCTCCCACATGTTCAAAGGACATTGTGAGCCAATGTGCACGTAGTCCAGTAGCCTGGGCTGCCAATATTATCCTTTTGTCTTTTGGTTTAAATTCACCTCTCCTTAACCATTCCTGCATTCAGTCCTGATCAACACGAGGTTCTTCCATACGTTTTCTGTACTTAACTATATTTATGCATCTTCTACATTTCTTGCCTTCACATCTCATCCTTCACCTTATATTCTCTCTTTTGTTTTTTGGCACATTCATATCCTGCCTTTTTATCTACTTCTGGTTTGATTTCCATTCCTGTTTGACACAATATGCTTCTGCTAAACTAAGCAGGGAAGTCATCTTAGACTTATTCTCCTAATGTTTTAAAACTTTCACTACATTTGGATCTTGTGAGGTCATCAGATATGTATGAAGTTCTATTATTCTGGATCTATGCATGTGATCAGTTTACAGGATGCTCATACCTCCTTCAGAACGGAGAATATATAATCTTGGTATACACACTGATTTTTATAAATCATTCAGTGAGCATGAAGCATTTTTCTTGTTTTCCTGTCCAACTGATCCAATACCTTTCAGGACCAGATTGTCATGCCAAGACTGTAAGTTAGTGCAGGAAGAGCACATTAGTTCCTAGATGCCAAAGCAGTTTTCAATATTAATTTAAGTCTTCTAAAACATTCCTTACTAAGTTTTATTCACACTTATTCATGTTTTATTGTTGATCATTCATCAGTTCCCGGGTATTTATACACTCCTTCTTTCTCACGTTCTTTTATATCACATTCCTGTCCAAGACTGATATTTCCTTGGTGCTGCAGCATTCCTGTTTTAACAGTTGTTTTTGCAGATTTATCAAGACCAAATGACATTCTTATATAATCTAAGAAAGTTTTGACCACTTGTAGTTGTGCTTTCAGTTCCTCAACTGAAGAACTATATAGTTTTAAATCGTCCATAAAAAGGAAATGAGAAATCTTTACACTTTATTGTTTTCTGAGAGCCAAATTACAGCCATGACCTAATCTTTTAGGTAGACAGCTTAATGGGTTAAGGGCAAGACAAAAGAACAGTGGAGACAAAGAGTCATCCTATCCCCCTTTGAATTGTTATCCCTGGAATAGTAATTAATCTTTTATAATGGCTTAACTGCATAGTGGTTTGCCACTGTTTCATGGTCGCAATAATGTAATCGATCAGTGTATGGTGTATCTTATACATTTGTAAGCACTCATTTTATCTATGAATGTGGGATGCTATCAAATGCTTTTTTGTAGTCTATGCATGCCATACTTAGATTCTTCCCATTTTTAGAGTTCTCCGTCATGACTTTACTTAATAACAAATGACCGTTTCCCATATGACTTTCTTTTGTTACCCTTTTGCTCTAGTGATGATTGAGTTTTCTTCTAAATGGCTATTAACTCAATCAGCATCAGTTCTAGTGTATAGTTTATACATTGCTGGAAGACAAGTTATTAGTCTATAGTTTTTAGGATAGCTTGCAGGTTTGCTCTTAAGGAGGTGTATTGTTTTTCCTGTTGTTAACCAGGCTGGCATCTGGTTGGGGTGAGCATATTAATAGTTTTTACTCACTGCTTAATCTTCATGTAAAGATATTAATACTGTTAGCCAGAAGTTAGGTACTGCATCTTGGCCTGGGGTTTTCCATTTAGGAGCTTTTCTTAATTTTGTTTCAGTTTCTCTAGCCGTTACTTCATCCCATTTCATATCCTGTACATTTGAATTTTTTATTCTTTCTTTTATTCTTCTATCCATTCAGCATCTTTGTTATGTTCCACAAGATTATCATAGATATTTCTCCAAAATGTGTCTATTTCTTCTATTTTGGTGGTGTTTCAATTCCTTTTGCCTTGTTTCCCAGTTCTCTATAAACCTTTTTTGCTTCATCAATAAATTGCTTATTTGGTAGTTTCCCTTTATATTTACCTGAATATCTTCTAAGTTTTTCTGCCTGTGCTGATATTTTTAGTTTATTACTTGCAATAGCAGATGATAGGTTCTGATCTGTTCTGATATTGTGGCTTGATTTTTATCAATTCCATCTTTCTGAGTATTTTTGTTGATCTGTTCCTTCTTCTGTACTCTTTCAACAGTGATACTTCCATGATGGCATTTGATTTCTCCCCTTCCTTTCCCTTATTGCACTGTTTTTGTGGTACAACTGTATCTGTCATCAATTTAGCTGCACAGTAATATTTATTTATTTATTTTACATTTGTTAACCAGGTTAGTCTGGCTGAGCTTTTGGCTCATTTTCAGCAGAGACCCGGGGAGAAAAGCTCCTCAGGACTAGAAAACAATTTATTAAATTTTAATAACACAGTAGTAACAATCATCTATAGGATCTTTCAAGCAGAGACCTGGAGAGAAAAAAAAGCTCGTCAGGCAATTCAGTTATACAGAGTATTAACAATTGGCAGACAAGTATGTGAGTTGTTACAAACAAGGTTTTAAACAATTAGCAGAAGAAAATGTGACTAGTTACAATATTATTTAAGCTGCTTAGAGCAAACTGAGTTAATAGTTAGGCAGATGCTTATTTAAAGTGGGTAGGATCTAGTTGTATAGGAGTTTGGAAACAAGAAAGGAAAGTAAGAATGGCCAGTAGGAGATGTAGGGGAGGTAGAGTATATGAGACAGACTAGACAGATAGGTTGTTTTGAGACTGTAAGAATTAAGAGTGGTTAGAGATAGAGGAATGGAAGAGGTAGAAGAGGCAGGGGAATAGTGTTAGAGATACATTAAGAGTGAAGTGGTGAAAATAGGTGAAAGGATGGTGGTTTCAGAGGGGTTGGCTACAGTGACAAGACCACTTTGTTTTTAGGTATTTCCTTGTGGCTAATTTGAAACTTTTGCTATGCTGGAGGGATTTTATTTCCAAGGGGAGTTGGTTTCAGGATGTAGCTGGGTGTGAAGGCAGCCTATTTTGGTTTTGGGTTTGTAGAGATCTAATAATTCTTGATTTGAGCTGCATAGCATCCTAGCAGGGGAATGTTTGGATATGATAGTGGAGAGGCTGGGGCAGAAGGAGGGTAGATAGAGGATAGAGTGGATGATTTGTAGTTGGTATAGTTGTAGCAGCTGAGGGAATTCTAGCCAGTCTAGTTGCTGTATTGCTAAGCAGTGATGTGACTTGTAGGTTTGGTTAGTTGCAAATCTGGCGATCTTATTATAGATAGTCTCAAGCTTGCAAATAAGTGTATAATTTAGGTTTGTGAATATGTGGCAGCTGTACAGGAGTGTTGGGAGTAATAAAGCCTGGAAGAGAGTTATTCAGGCAGTGTTAGTTAAGTATTTCTTGCTACGGAAAAGGTGTCCAAGTTTCTGATGAGTTATTTTTACCGAGTTAGTAATATAGAGATCAAACTTAAGCTGATCATCTAATGTAACACCTAGCAATTTAGTACTAGATTCAGCTGAGATGATAGTGTTGTTGCAGGATAAGATGGTAAATGTACTTTTCAGTGTGGTGATGTTTTTAGGAAGAAAGAGTAGGAGCTTAATATATCCTATTTACTTCCGTTATATTGCATGGGATTCTGTGAATAGTCCTGATTACTGTGTTTGTTTGTTTTATCAAACTTCTAACATTTTTGGTCTTATTTTATTTATTTATTTACTTATTTAACATATGTTTTACATGGCTAGTATGACTGGACAGCTAGTGCCCATTTTCAGCTGAGTCCTGGGGAGAAAAACTTTAAAACGTTACAGTTAAAAATACATAGGTTGTTAAAAATTAACATTGAGAAGAATGCTAGCATTTTAGGAAGCATGACAGTTGTATGCAATAATAGTCATTGGATGACAATAATAGTTGTTGAATAACAAGTGGTAGAATGTTAGCATGTAAAAGGCAGTCAAATGCAGTACAATAATAGCTCAATCAGCAGATCACAAATCTTACATATTTGTACAGTATATGAACATAAGGTGCTCAGAGTAGGTACATATTTACAAGGTTATGCAATGCACATAGCTGGTTAAAGAGATAGTGAGAAGTAGGAAACAGAGGCCATATGTGGTGTCCTCCTACAATGAAGTGAATGTTTAGGGGGGTCATTGCAGTTGCAAACAGGGGTAGCATGAAGGTGTGATTTAAGGAGGTCTTTGAATGTGGTTGAGCGATTTTGTAGCCTGAGGTCAGGGAGGGTGTTCCATACTTTTGTGACCTTATAGGAGAAAAGGGCTTCTCCAGAGCTGTTCTTGCATGGATTGACTTCTTTCAGGGCTTAGTTCCCTGTTGGAGTTGGAGAAATTTGATATGCTGGCTAGGGCGGGGGTCTTCTCAGAGTGATATAGAATTTGATGAGCTATATTGTGTTGGTGGTAGTTTAGTAAGTTAGGAAATTCTAACCAGTGTAGTTTATGTAGGTATTTGCAGTGGTGGGAGTGTGATTTAGCACTGGCTGCAAACCTAGCTATCTTGTATCAAATAGAGAGTTTATTCAGGTCAGTTTTATTTATGTTAGAGCTGGGGAGGCATATAGCAATGTTGATAATAGGTGATTTCTGGCTATGGTAGTTCTAGAAGTGGCTGTTAAGAACTGTTTGCTACGATAAAGGCATCCTAGCTTTTTGTGGGTTTTAGAGATGGTTTGGGATATGTGCTTGTTGTATTTAAGTTGGTCGATAGTAACACCTAGTAGTTTGGCCTCTGGTACTGGGGTGATGAAGGTATTGTTAGCTGAGAGAATGGGGAAGGGGAGGTCACTGAGCTTAGCTGGGTGGAATAATATTAACTGTGTTTTTTTTGGTGGTTTAGTATCAGTTGATGATGGCTTAGCCAGTTCTCTATTTCAATGAAGGATTCTTGGGCTTTAGTTTATAGAAGATGGATGTTGGGTGCTGAGCAGATTAGGGTTGCATCATCCGCATATTGGACAATGTCTGCTTTAGTTGTTGCTAGGTGGAGTTTGTTTGTAAATATGTTAAAGAGAAGGAGACCTAGGATTGAGCCTTGGGGGATGCCACATGTGACGGGAGTTGTGCCATTTGACAGATTGTGAGTGGTGGCTTAGGTAACTATTAAACCAGTGGAGGGAGGGGTTATTGAGACTGAGTTCAGAGAGACAGGCAAGGAGTTTGTTGTGGGAAACTGTATCAAATGCCTTGGATAGAGCTAGGAAAGTGTCGGAGACAAATTTCCCTTGGTTCTTGTATGAGTTTACAGTATTAGAGAACTGAATTAGGGCTGTGGGGGTGCTATTTATGGTCTAAATCTGTGTTGGATTTTACATAGTAGACTGTTGGACAGTAGGTGGTTAAGGAGTTGGTGGTGGATACATTTTTCTAGAATCTTTAATAGGGGCAATAAGATTGCGATGGGATGGTAGTTAGAGAGGTCAGTAGAGGAGCTGCCCTTGTGGAGGGGGATGATATATGAGGATTTTCACAAGGATGGAACAGTGCACTCAGATATAGCTCTATTGATTAGTAGGGAGATGGGGTAGGCTATGGCTTTGGATGCAATTTGGAGATACTTGGCTGGTAGGATATCAGCTGTGAGAGTGGTTGGTTTGAGTTTCCTAAGAGTTTTTAAATAGTTGATGTTGGTACTGGTTTGAGTAAGAAGCAGGTGGAGTTAGTTTGGGATGTTGAGGGTTGTGGTTGGGTTGAGGGTGGTATCTCATTTATGAGTTTCAGTATGGAGAAGGTAAAATAGTTGTTGAAGCTTGAGGCTATGTCAAAGTCCGTGCCTTCGATGTTAAATGGTGTCAGGCTGGAGGCTGTTGTTCACTGCAGCCCAGAGATTTTGTGGGTTGTTATTGTATTTCCTTTGTAAGGAAATATAGTGAATTTTTGTCCATTTTGATCTGTTTTTTTGCTTTATTCCTAAGTTCAGAAAAGGTTTGCCTTGTTTCGGGTGTTTTGTATTCGCGCCACAATTTCCAAGCTTTATCCCTATCTTTTAGGAGGGTTTTTGTGGTTTTCTCTAGCCAGGGGTCAGGATTCTTGAGAAATCTAATTGTTTTGAGAGGAGCTAATTGGATCAGTATCCCTAGGAATGTGGAGTTAAGGTATTCAACTGCATTATCCAGGGGGGGTTTTGAGGAAGGCCCAGTTACAGGATTTTAGGGTACTGAGAACTGCTCTGAGGGGAAATTTTTCCAGGAATGGGTTATTATCAGGGAGGGTGGATTAGAACATTTAAGTTTGTGCCAAAGGAGAAAAGTTGGATTGTGGTCACTGAGCGAGTTTGGTAGTATTCTACTTTGATAGGCAGTGTTGGGCTGGTTAGTGAGGATCCAGTCTAGGGTGGATTGTCTTTTGGTGGTCTTGTTAATACGTGTGAGCGAGTGTATGAGTTGAGTGAAACTATATAGGTTAATGTTGGTGGTGGCTGTGGGTGAGTGTATATTGTTTCAGTCGATGCTGACATCGCCTAGGACTATGGTCTCTTGGGAGAAGGTGTGGAAAGCCCAATGGAGTATTGATTCTAGGACATGATGGTTTTCCCCTGGTGGTGTATATATATATATATATATATATATATATATATATATATATATATATATACTGAGTAGGTTTAGTTGTTTATGTTGGTTAAGAAGCAGTTTGGCAAATAGGGTTTCAGCACTGTTAAAAATTGGGATTTTTTATTTAGGAGCTGGACTTTTAAGTTGGATTTGTAAATAATGGTGATGCTTCCACCACTTCTTTTGCTCTATCTACTCTTAGTATGTTATAGCTGGGTGGGGTTATGGATTTGTCTTTAATATGGGGCTTAAGCCATATTTCTGTAATGTTCATTATATCTGGGTTGTATATGGAGATGGCTGAATTAACTGTTCTGTTTTGTCCCTGAGGCAAGAAATATTTAGCTTAAGTATAAGTATGTCAGTGGGTTTGTGTTTAAATGCGAGGATCTGATGCAGTGTAGATTGAAGAGTGGGTGGTGATAAGTGGTGCTAATGGAGAACAGGTATAGAGAGATTGTTAAGGACAGCAGGAGTATGGGGATGGTATAGTGGTGGAAGAGGGGGGTCTGAGTCATAGTGTCAGTGAGAACTATATGTTGCAGTGATGCAGGTGGGGGGAGTAGAAGGTGTGTGTAGTGTTTACCAGAGGAACTATAGAATGTGTTTTAGAAGTGGGTGGGTTGAGGGGAGGGAGATGGTAGTCTAGTGGTGTGTGGGTGTGGCTATTTCTGTATAATTGTGTGTTTGTGATTGGTGTGTGGTAGGTGTGGAAGGTGAGACAGGTGATGTGGGTTAGGAATAAATCTGCGAGTAGTGGGGGTGGGTGAAGAATGGGAACAGGGTAGGGGAGTGGAGTGAGCCCAAGTGTTAGCGAGGGTGAATGGAGCGGGGCTGCAACAGGCCATGCAGGTAAGTGACTATAGAAACAATCAGTAAGCTATGTGGCAACAGAGTGAGTTTAATGGGGGAACAAGGCAGGCTAATGGTCAAAGTGGGAAGAATAGTCTTGGTAGAGGCTTGTTAACTTGTGATAACTATCCAGCTAAAAACTATCAAAAACTTTAAGAGGATTGCACTAAGGTGGTTATGGGGGAGGCAGATAGGAAGCAAGCACATGGGGTGGTTACAGTATGGATTCTAGGCTTAGTTTGGATAGCTAGTTGGGGGTGTATGGGGGTCTGCCACTAGAAAACACTTTCCCACTGCCAACCCTGGGGGAGTGCTAACAATTGGATATGTTGAAATTAACCTTTTTAATATCCTGTAAACAGAAGCTTGAGAGTTTGAGTGGTCGCTTGTTCAATGGGGCTGCAAGCAGGAGATTACTTGTTGGAACCTGGGACCGTTGCGGTGTTTCTTATTCATGCTCTGTGATTATAAAGATGGAGAGATGACAGTGTTAGGTAGGGTTGTAAAAGGGCATATAAAGCACAATGAGCTGCAAAAAAAAAAAACAGGTTAGACTACTAGAAAAAAAATGAATAGGCAGAGGGTAGAGCTATGGGTGGCCCACGATAAACTAACAGACCTGTGAGGAATGAGTATATAAATTACTTGTGACTTCTGCTGGAGCAAATATAATAGTATGGGTGCCTTTCTGGCTACAAGGTGGTGCTGTTGGGCAACATTTAATGATGGATAGACAGCAGTGACCAGTCTGGGTTAAGGTCAGTGTGACTATTTTTAGCAGTCAAATATTTTAATAGTGAGGCTTTGCCTTCAGTTATTAATAGTTGGCTTCAGTTACTGTGAACAAAAGTGGATGGGCTGTGTAGTAGTACCCTATGTGGAGTAAATAGGCACAGTGCAACTATTAGTACAAGCAAAACATGGATTCACTTCATATCAGAAAATAAGCTAGTGTGCGACTGTGTACTTGGGCTATGCGAATATACATTACACCCAGAAAAAACACATAGTATGCTTACTATAAAAATGGTAAGGCATTGCCCCTTTTATATCAGACACAGCAATAATAATGCTTGAGTGGATGGGTTTTGGAATATAACACTATATATAGTAAAAGCACACTAGTGGCAAAGTAGATTAGCTAAACATAAGTCCAATTAATGACTTTTCTGTAGTCTATTTCTTTCATTGATCCTAATATGTCTATGCATCTCTATTAAATCAAGCAACTCTCCTCTTAGATCATTTGCTTCTTAATTGAGGCAGAGTCTTTGTTCGCCACTTCCTACAGGCATTCTACAGAAAGTTCCAGAGCATTTTCTTGTGCCATATTCTTTTCAGTTTCATCCTGTGTCATTCATTGCACTTTCAAATGGGATTTCACTGACCTATCACTCCACAACAACTTGTTTCCTACTGAAGGCTCCAAAGTATCTTCATATGGCAACTGATCAGATGTGTCCCGCTCCACTGGTCTCTCCTTAATTTGGAGATTCATTATTTTATCCTGCTATGGTATTAACAGAGTTAGATTTTCTAAATTAAATCCTTCACTTCATTGGTAATACTTAACCTTAGTTTCCATTTCTTTAACTTCTCCATTACTAATCCTCCTTCTACTGTCCCTCTTTGTTTTCTTATAATTTTTTATTAATTTTCCATATCCAGATGCCTTTGCGTGTATTTTTCTTCAAATATCTTTGGTGCTGGTCTCTTTGTATTGATTAATTTTGCTTTCTCCTTTGCATAAATATTGCACCATATTACATTTCATTTTCTTCCCAATGTCCATATTTCTTCATCAGGTGTCTCCTGCTCCTCCTGTTTCTCCTTATTTGGGGGATTCACTATTCCATCATGCTGTGATACAACTTGTATTAAACTTTTTAAACTAAATTCTTCACTTCACAGATATTCCATAATTTCTGTTTCAATTTTTTAACTTCTTTAGTAATCTTCTGTTCTGCGTTCCTTCTTTGTGATTTTAATTTTTGTATTGTCAAATTTTCCATATCTGGGTGCCTTTCCTGTATTTCTCTTCAAACATTTTTAGGGATGCTTTTTTCATTGGTTAATTTGGCTTTCTTCTTTGCATAAATATCGCACCATATCAGATCTCTCTTTCTTTCCCATGTCAATATTTCTTTTTTATACATTTCAAATATCTCTAAATTTTATTCTTTATATTATCACACTTCCTCAATCACTTATTTTTCTAAATGGCTTAAGGTTTCTTGGTCTATTTAATGTTTTTCATGAATGTGTTGCATTAATGAACACAAATTTGCATTTGAAGCTTTTGACGTTTTTTCTTGCGCAAGTGTTTATTTTTCCCTAATTTCTCTCTTGATCTTTTTGTATTTCTTCTGTTCCAAAATTCTGGGTTTCTTACATAATAGTAGCAATATATACATTCTTCCTTATCCTCAATAGTCCACGCTATCATCTTTATGGCTCTTCTTTGGCTTATCAGTTTTTGTGACTTTTGTGGATTACTGCTTTTTCCACAACAGGGGGATCATTCTAATCTTCTATAAGAGCTTTCCAATGTTGGAATAGACATGCTAGAAAAGTAATTCTCACTGAATGTATCCATGCCAATTCCCTTCTTCCCAATGAGTTTACTCTAGCTGGGTTTTCAGAAATCCAGAACTTATAGTCAGTTACATCGGGTATGGGACATTTTGACCCTGGATGGTTTGACCCTAGATGGTTTGAGCCAATTGAAATGGCAAGACTAGAAAAAAATAAACCACAGACATTTTGACATAAAGAAAAAAAAAACATTATATTCAGCTCGTGCATCCACACGGTTACTGAGAAAATGTCAAAGATTACCTAAAAAAAAAAAAGAAGTCATGAGGATATATAACTGTTTAAAACATTTGCATTTGAAACACATATAATAATATTATTAGTGTTAATTTAAAATAATATTAATGTTTGCACTGTTAAATAATATTTATATTAAAGTTAAGTTAAAAAACTGTTGTTAATTAAATTCATTATATTTACAAATTAAACAAAATGTTAAATAAATTAACATTTACGTATAAAAAATATTAAATAATATATTAAATTCCAGTGGAAAAAAATCATGAATGAAATATTAAACAATAAAATGTAATTATAAAACTTTAAAAACTTTTTTTTTTTTATATATAATTGGAGTCAAATAGTCCAGAGTCAAATCTTCCAGGGTCAAACTGTCCAATAGCTACTCCCATAGATAATAAATGTAAATTTAAACATGGAAGTGTATACAATTGCATTGGGGTTGACTCGCCCAGCTTCCATTCCATCAGGCACTTGAGCTCTGAGTGTCCACATGAAAAACTGCAGTGTTTAGGATAAACCATTTTTTCATTTTATCTTTAAGCATCTATTGCAAGACCACCAGTTATTGGAGAGTCCACATTCTGCCTCTCAGCAGTCATCTTGGAATTAGTGCTTCTGTTTTCTCCTGGTGAGAGAAGGAGTGCAGTTACATTATTTCCTGGAGACTGCTGATCACCAGAAAGCTTAATAACTGCTTTATAGGTGACAGCTTAGAATCTGTGCTTATATTCTGATCCTGGTGAGAGTAGGAGCAGAGTGCATTGTTTCCTGACTCTGGTTACGGAGTGAGTGTCTGTGCTTAACATACCTGATTGGTCTGGTTGCTATTTGAGGCATCTACCAGAAAAAGCCTACAAGCCTGCAGACCCTTGCATCATCTGTGACAAACTGTGGATCATCAAACAGGCCATGGCCTCCTTCTCTTCTTGGGATTGGTACTAACATTTAACTTCTGGTGAGAGAAGAAGTAAAGGAGTATTGCATCCCAACAGAGTGAAGCTGTGCTGAGACCAGCATTAGTAGTAGCCAGGCAGTAGCCATTCATGCGACTCCCCTCTTTTCATCATTCTTGACAAGTTAATTCTTTATTTTTCAGTAAGTACTGCTTGATTTCTTTCTAACTTCAGAATATCTGCCTAAATACTTCATCCTTATATTTTCACGGTCTACATATTAGTTTCCCCCTCAAGTGTTTGGCAGTGCTCTGTACAGACTCAAACACCTTGAGTGACATTTTCCCTGTAAAAGGAATATATAAGGAAACAGCTCCAGTACTTAGTAATAATAACCATCCTTCGTGGCATGTCTAAAGGTCATTTTCCTGTGCTTTCTCCTATTAACGTGATGAGCTTGGGCATTCTGAGGCAGTGTAGTAACTGCCTCATGTACACAGAAAACCCTCTCCTCTTACCTCCTAACACTCAGACTTGTTTGAGATGCACTTATATATCCAAATTGGAAGCCATGCACTCTCAGACTGGAATAGCTGGTCAAGAGGAGAAGGTCAACATCTGCACCATACCACATGCAACACATAGCCCTTTAGAACACCCACCATCACAGCTCTCATATAAACACAAACCACACACACACCTTCATGAAGGCTCTCAATAGAAATCTACCCAAACAGCAGAGACCTCCAAGGCAGAAATGCACTCAACCACCACAACACAGCACAAACCACAAGACACATAGCTCACCTACACAGTGTGCTCCTCAACCTAAGCCCCTAAGGCAAAACAGCTTGCCCAATACACTAATCATAGGTGACTTGATAGTGAGGCACACTAATGTCCCACTTACTAGGTTGAATAAGGAGAAGGTAACAGTCAGCTGTCTATCAGGTGCCAGAATCTGACACATAACACATGCATTCAGGTCACTCCAGAGCAAGTACAAGTATGACTCTGTCACTGTCCATATGGGCGTGAATGACCTGAGATGCACCTCCCTGGACTACATGAAAAGAGACATGGAGGAGCTCTCGAATTATGTAGCCCAGGCAGGTATGACTCTAGCCCTGAGCAGCATCCTACCATCACCCAGAATGATACTGCAGTACAAGCAGAAAATGATTGACTTTAACAATTGGCTAAGTTTCTGGTGTCATTCTAAGGGGGTCCAGTGTCTGTCTGCTTGGGATGAAATGATTGACAGACCTCAATACTTTGCCAGAGATGGCCTGCATCTGTCACCCCTGGGTTTCCGGATACTTGCTAAGGCTCTTGCCACCCCTATAGTGCCTTTTTTAGGCAATGTTCCAAAAACCAAATTACCCTCATAATAGCTTATAATAAATGCAGTCTGAGGGTCATGCTGATCAATGCTAGAAGTATAAATCTCAAGATGCACTTGCTTGAAGCACTCCTCAAAATGGAGAACATCGACATTTGGGCTGTAACGGAGACCTGTTTTAAAGCAGCAGAAAGCACCCCTGTGCTACCAGGCTATAACTCATTCCACACCTTTTGGCCCCAAAACATGGACCAAAGCTCCAAAGGTGGTGCTGTCTCCATATTCATAAAGGATTTGCACACCTCTAGACTAGTAGCCCAGCATAACATAGCTGAGATACTTCAGGTACAACTAACATTGGGTAAGACGACGATTCAGGTCGCAGCCTGTTATAGGTCCCCAACCATGTCCCAAGACTCTCATTCCATGTTCCTAAGATCCCTGGAAACTATTAGGGTCCAACCCAACATTGTCACACTAATAGCTCATTCTTACCCCCACTACAGGAAACAACATTCTTGACCTGGTTATTACTAACATGGGCAAAATATAGTCAATTCCTCCCTGGTTAGATCCAACCACAAACTAATCACCATGGAAATCCACATCTCACCCACACACCCCCACAAAGGTAACTTTGGTCTCCTAAAACAGAAGTGGTTAACTTCACGGCACCCATGTTAATGGAAAATAGATGCATGACTGCAAATCATACACCAATGCACTGTACAAACACGTACATAAATGCATGGAACTAGCCATACCCAACAGAACCAAGACGCTCTCCTCCAAAAAAAGGAAGCCAATCTGGTGGCCTCCTGCCATTAATAAACTCCACAACAGAAAGAAGAAACTGTTGTAGAAAAAGGTGAAGTCCCAAGACTGGAAAAACTCCCTTATTAGCCTCAACAAAAAGTTGAGATCCCTCATCAAAACCTCTAAAGCCAGCTATGAAGGCAGAATTGCGGCAGACACTAAAAACAACCACAGAGTCTTCTATAGCTATATCAAAAATCTCCACAGCAACACCCAGGTTTGTTCTGAGTTATTGCTCAATGTACCTGCTATACTGAGCCAACAGATATTGCCAACATACTGGCCAACAGATTCAGTGCCAACTTTACCCTTCTTTCCCCCCAAAGGACCAATCACAATACCAGAGGAATGACAGACACCCAGCATTACTGCAGCACAAGTTAAAGCTGCATTGTCCAAGGCCGAGAATACAACTTCCATGGGACCTGGCAATATCCCTGGATGTGTTCTACATAAACTATAAAGTGAACTGGCACCACATCTGTGTGCCCTGTTCAGTCACAGCCTCACCTCAGGCTTTGTTGCTACCAAATTGCGCACTGCTACAGTCATCCCTCTCCATAAAAGGGGAGCAACTATAGACCCTTGGAATTATCGCCCCATTAGCCTGACAAGTCTGATATGTAAGGCTATGGAGCGTATCATCATGGACCTAATTAACAAGGATATAGGGAATCTCCAAACTCTAGATCCCATGCAATTTGGTTTTGTGAAAGGTAGATCATGCCTGCTCAACTTTGTTGACTTCTTTGAGTCAGTCACCAGAGCTGTGGATGAAGGCAAGGCAGTTCATACAGCCTACCTAGATCTGGCCAAGGCCTTTGCTACCATTCTCCACTCAGGAATTATTGATAAACTCACCAAACTAGGCATCAACCCCTATATCACTAGGAGGGTTGCAAATTGGCTCACAGAACCCACAGTGTGAAAGTAGTGGACGCCAAGTCAGACTGCTGACCAGTCATGAGTGGACTCCCACAGGGATCAGTCCTGGGTCCTCTCCTGTTTGGAATCTACTTCTCAGAAGTCCAGGCCAACATAGAGGGACTCCGGCTGACCATGTTCACAGACTACTGCAGGCTGGGAGCCATTATTAACTCCCCAAATGATGTAGACATCCTACATAAAGGCCTCACTGAGACCAATGACTGGTGTAGAAACCATGGCCTTAAGCTTAATGCCAAAAAATGCGCCATCCTCCCCTTTGGGAAAAACTCAGTTCCCACTAATTACCACAATGATGGGAGCCCACTGAACACTGAAGTCATTATAAGAGATCTGGGGACACAAGTTGACAGCATCCTCTCCTTCGACCCCCACATTGCCACTGAGGTCAGAAAGTCCTTCTATGTGGCACTTCTCATTACCAAGGATTTTTCATCCAGGAAGAAAGAGGTCATCATCTCTCTCTACTCTTCCCTCATTGGGCCAATCATCGAGTATAATGCCCCATTTGGCATGTACCTCACTAGACACATGCAATAGCTGGAAAGGCCACAAAAGTACCTCACAAAGAGGATCCTAGGCCTTAAACACATGTTGTACATGGACAGACTCAAAAAACTCCAGTTATTTTCTGTCTTATATCGTCTACTAAGAGGCAATCTCTGCTTGACTTACAAAGCCATGTCTAACCCAGCTCTATTAGAAATGCTACATCTAAAGAAATCCCAATCCCTCCGGACCACACATTCCAGAGAATTCATCCTCATTACCACAATCAACAGAACATGCTGGAGGGTCAAGTTCATAACCCAGAGACTGCCCATGCTCTGGAATAGACTTCCCACACATGTCAAGCAGAGCACCTCACTAGTCCTCTTCAAGAGAAATCTTGATGAGTGAATAGGAAATAGAAAGTTCACCTCAAGGATCACTCCAGTGGCTCTACTTGAGAGAGGCACTGGGAACTAATGTTGGGCAGCACAATGCCAGGAGATTTCTATGGGCTAGGCTTGTAAAGGCCCCAGGGACATCTGCCTAGTATACACCTATGAACCTATAAACCTATGATGTATTCCCACCTATTTAAGATTGCCAGACAATTCTAAATTAAACGCATATAATCTGTATCCATTCCTTGACTGTGCCAACATCTAACCTCAGTAGTTCATCCTCTATAAAGCAGCTGTACCAGCATCAAACTCCATCAATATAGGTCCTTATTCATGGTGAAACACACCAGCTGTGGCAAGTGTTTTTTTCTGAGTTGCCGAAAACAATTTGCCAACTACTTATAGGACAGTGGTTTCCTAAGCAATCTGTTCTATCCTCCCTAGGTATTTTCTGTTAGAACTTTAGGATCTTCCCTAAAGCCAAACAAGTTTCACCTTACAGATTCCACAACTTTCTTTAATAATCTGGCTGAAGGGGGACATAATTTCCTCATTGATTCCTACTTTTCTAGATAGTAATTCAGTAATCACAGACATAATCTGCAAATATTGCCACCAGCAAGTTTCAGGCTTCGGTAATTTCTGTATATTGACTGCCAATAGTAATACCTGACCTTTGCTTTCATTCCAAATGTCTTTGATGAAGAGAATGCTAGCTCACTGCCATTTTTTTTCAGATTAAAAAATTGCTTTCTGTCTTAATAAGAGGGTTATTTCAAAGGAAGGCAAGACAGGGTAAGTGATCCTTTGTTCAAACCAAAATTTCATTCCTCCTGGGTCTCATACCTTAAAAGAATAGGCAGATTTCCAATTAATGTTCTTCCCAATCTTCACTATAACTTCAGAAGGGAGCCACAATGTCTAGCCCAGAGGTAAAGCAGGCCTCTATCACCTGCCTATAACTATGTATGTTCGGGACTGCAAACCCTCCAGCTTTTGTGGCCATATAGAGTTTCCTCATGCTCATGTATTTTCTTTGTGTAAGACATGAAGGTAGCTTGAGGTAGGTGTCTTAACACAAACAACACTCTTGGTAAGATACAAAATTTGACCACTTTGTATTTTGCTCAAAAAGATATATATTTTTTTTTTATTTACAAATATTATTTTAACCTCTTCCAACACAGGTCTAATATTGTTCACACTGACATTTTCATTGTTCCCTACATCACTATCATTAAATATGTCACCTGGGATGTTACAGTGCAGACAAAATTTGGACAACCTTTGGATATCTCGTTTCTCCAACTATAAACATAAATATATTTGTTTTCCAACATTATCTTCCATTCCGGTGATTTCCACCTGGTTGACTAAAGCTTGCACTGTTGGCTTAACCTGTTCTAGCTATATAACACAAGCAGCTGCAAACCACATAGTCAGTGGGAAAAATTGCAGATCACAACCAGTTCTGAACCCCTTAAAATGTTCCATAAGTATTCATTTGTGATCAACACGACAAGTACAAAAAGTAGGAATAACAGACACCATACTTCTCAGCTGTCCAGATTTTTGTAGAATGTCCAAATTTTTGCCTTAGATTTTTTGTCTGTTTCTCTATATATTTTTAGTTTTCTGGCAAATCAATGATGACACAAAATAAGAGCAGCTATTTGAGTTTGAGACTTCACATCCTTCAGAAAATGCATGATAATGCAACATCTGTCATTCTAGCTATTTCCTATGTTTATAATAGTACTGTTTTGTCCCTAACTTTGCAGACATACTTGGAAGGAATATAAATTAACTGAATTAAAAGTAACAGTTCACTATATCCAAAGCATAGCTGAAATATACGAATAGTTTCAGTTAGGAAATATTATCCAGTCGGTTTTAAATGGTTAGGTGCACACAACAATAACTAATTGTTTAAGTGCCTTGTTTTCTAACATAGGTGGAACATAACAGCAAATGTTTAATCAACAGACTTGTTTGAAATAGGAATGGGAATAATTCAAAATTTTAGAGAAAACATTGATCAGGATCAAGGTTTGTGAAATAAATAGTCACATTTTATTAATCTAAAATGAAATGAGTTAGGGAACATAGAAAGCCTTAACCTGATTGGAAGGAAACCAAATTTATTATGATATATTTCTCCACAGTATCTGAAGGTGTGAATGTTGACATTCTACTAAATCTCTGACTATTCTGAGTTAAATCTTAACTTATTTCAGCTAATTATGATAATAAATTTAAATACTTGAACTGTGTTTATTACCACAATAGTGTTAGTCACACTGATGGATTGTTGGAGTTTAATTAAGTCTTACTTCATATATTTTGCAATTTATTCTTAATCATATAATATTTGTCATACAAATGCTATTTCTCTACAGCTGAAATTGACATAAGCAAGGCACCACTAGTTTCTGCATTTTGCTTTCCAATACATTTTTAGCTGTTATGATGTTATAAGTATGTTAGTAGGTTCTCAGGGCTATGGAATGATAAAAATGTGATGAAGTATAGTGAAACCAGAGAAAAGCATGGAGTAGTAAGCAATAAATAATGAGTCAGCTGGACCAGTAACCTCAGAACTGAAAAAAATTGGGACAAACTTGTAAAATGCAAAAATAAAAAATAAAAATAAAAAATACCCCGGGATTCAATAACACCTATGTTCTGAGTGAACAGACAACACAAGCATAATTCACACCTTCTTTTTCCTAATTTTAGTTTTCCTACTGATTTCTTGCAGCTTTAAATAGCGACAGGGATTCATAAAGGTGACCACACAGTGTAAACGACATGTACACTTAGTGTAATCTTTCTGAGTGAATAGAAAGCACAGAAATGTGGTAGGCATATACTTGAATGCATACTGTGCACACGTAGTGTAGGTGTTATTGAATCTGGCCCATACTCTTATAGGATGAGATATGTGGTACTCCCCTTGTATCCCTCATTTTGGTGGGCCATTATCTATAGTGCTTTGACCGTTTTTGAATGCTTCTCATCTGAATTCCTATAGCTAGATGATTATGATGATCTAGTGGAAATCAATTAAAGTTGAGCTACATAAGTAACTGCATTGAGAAGAGGTTAGGAGAATAAATAAGGAAAGAGAAGTATTTAAAGACTATATTGATAAGTGAAACATCAAGTGTAACATTTACATCTGGCAAAGCTAGGAGGAAGAAGTAGGGTACTATAGGAGAAGAGTGTGTCAACAGTTATAATGAAAAAGAAGAGTGGAGGCCTGAGTTCAGAAGCAGTCTGCCAGTTTGTCTTGTAAACAATTGCTAAAGACTCTCAAAAGGCTGAGATGCTTTCATCATGAGTAAATTAATCAGGATAGCATATTTTGTGCATCTGTGCTGGTGTGTGTGTGTGTGTGTGTGTGTGTGTGTGTGTGTGTGTGTGTGTGTGTGTGTGTGTGTGTGTGTGTGTGTGTGTACTTACATATGTATGTATGTATGAAGCATTATATGTTTGGCCTACTAGGGTTAATGGTAGCAGTAAAAATCACAGTAAATACGATCTGCAGGAGGTGCTCTGGTTCAATTTTTATCTAGACTGCTTTCTGTCTGGAGTCTGCATGTCCTCCCTGTGTTCATGTAGGTTTCTTCTGGTGCTCAGGTTTCCTCCCATATTCCAAAAGCATGCAGTAGGTGGACTGGAAACTCTAAATTGGCCACAGATGTGAGTGTGTGGTGTGGAAGAACTAACATGGCAGGGCTAGCTGCCTGGTGGTGTAAACTTTGGCTCTTGATGATTGTTACTGGTGAAGTGACACCCCAACCACATGTGCAAAAAATTGGAAAAAGGGAGTTATGGATGGTTGAATGTTATACATGTATTCATGAAAGCAGTCGGATACAGTTGCACTTTTATGGTGTCATATGGATCTCTTGTTCCTCATATTAAAGTTCTGTTTCCATTACCACATGAAAGATTATTAAGATCTCACTGACTCTTCTGAGTTAAATCTTAACTTATTTCAGCTAATTATGAAAATCAGTGGGGCTGGTGACTTCAAAGCAAAGGTGATGTGGCTAAATGGAATGGGTTGGAGCTTTATTACAGTAGGTCAATGACCCTTACTTGTAATCAAACAAAAGATGAAGTCATTCAGTTTCATCCACAGGCTGCCTCAGTATATAGCCACTCATTATAGCCACTTAATTACCTATGTACATATTATAAGTCCTCTTCCATGCTTTTCACAGTTTGCTTTACTTTTTACCCTCCTCCACACATTTTAACACATCATAACCAATCCTATTGTAATAAGTATGTTGGATGTAACTTACATCTTTTTATCATAACCTTTTTATTTATTGATGGCCTGAATACAAATTTGTAAGTAAGGAAAGAAATTCAGTCTTATTTGTTTCTTTCAGGGGAAAAATGAGTTTTGTCTAAAGTTTAATGTTCAAAGGTAACAAAATAGTAGTTTCCCAATAAACTGATAGAATAAATGCAAGGATATATAAATCCCATCTGGGAATACTGCCTGCCCTCCTGTACTACCAAAAAGGAATAGTTAACATCAGTGTACCCAGGTGGTGTTAGACTAGGATGAAAGCAAACGTATAAATCTCCAGTGGGATATATTATACAGTTGAGGATCTATGTGAAGAAATCAAAGCACACGGATAAAACCCACACAAAAAGGGAGAACATTCAAACTTCTCACAGTAGGAATCATAGCCAACAACTCAATAAGAGGACCAAGAGCTATTAGATGGCAACACTACTCAATGTGACACATAGTGATTATTTGCTGTCATACACTTTCTGCCCAGACTTCCACAGACAGGCACTTATTAGTTAAAAAGCTGAGCTTTGACTGTAATGCAAAGGAAAAAGGATTATAGGCAATTTACAACTTTTACATTATTTGCATATTTGCAATCCCTCTCCTACACACACACACACACACACACACACACACACACACACACACACACACACACACACATGCGCACACACACACACACACACACACACACACACACACACACACACACACACGCATGCATGCACACACTTGCAGTTATGTTTATTACATACAATCCTCATACTCATCAATTACAGTCACTTTACTGAATGTAAATACTTCAGATATCTGTGTAAAAAAATGCCACAGTAAAGTACTCCAGCTCGCTTCACACAAATTGGCTCTACAGACCTAATAATGACTACTTACACAGAACAAATGACAACAGTGATAATCATTCTCACCCAGAGATAAACCCGGTAGAATATCTTCTCAGCTCAGTGACTGTTAGAATGAAGTGTGCAGCACATTTCAACTCTTTTATCTATGTCTCAACCTCATTTTCCAAGAATCAAGGGAAATCTAAAAGTAGTGATGGATAAAGGATCAAAGTCAGTGAATTTTTATATAAACTACTTTTTTTATAAAGTAGCCTTTACATATTAAAAAGTTTGCTTGAATAATAGACTTTGCATTAGCATGCTTTTAGAAGTCTCTAAGTTTAAACCTCTAACGTCTGTCATTATTATTTGCTGACTGGAGACCTGATTATTTGCCAGCAAAAACATAAATTTTATGAGGTCAGACCAAAATCTGATGCAAAAAATGATGCACAAAATCTGAGACAGATGAGAGCATCTAGCCCCTGCACAGACAGATAGACAGACAGACAGAAACACACACACACACACACACACACACACACACACACACACACACACACACACACACACACAAAACACAAAAGTGATGGTACACCTCCAACCTCAAATGACAGTACCAAAGTCAGAGACAGATATTTCTTTTATAGACTTAGAAAGCTGCAAGAATAACATGCTCTTTTAAAGGCTAAGTCTGAAACTCAAATGGCTGCCATAATTTAGTGACTCTGATACTCTGGAAGAACACCACACATTTTATAAAAAGAAAACAGTTCATAATGTGATTATATATAGATAGATATATATATATAGTGAGAGAGATGCACACATACATCATTTTAAATGTGTGTGTATGTGTGTGTATATATACATATATATATATATATATATATATATATATATATATATATATATATATATATATCCTCAACCCTATTTTCCCATTTTTGTACATGGGGTTGGGGTATCACTTCAAAATATATTTATATTTAAAATGGGAGAGAGACACACATACAAACACATGCACACACTCACACATGTTAGAGTGTGCTCAACAATATACTAAGGTTGAAAGTAATTTTGCTGCAAATATGCAACATAAATAAGTTATAAGATAAAGCTTGCTCAAATGTAGAAATAGAGTTTAGCAGTATGTGATTAGCATCCATACTAAATGACTGTGACTTGGAAAATAAGAAATCTGCTGAATGGACATCTTTCCTTACAGACTTAAAAACAGGATGTATGCATTTCATTGTCAGTGAGAGCAAAAATGTAAAATCTGCTTTTTAAAGAATGCGCAACATGACATATTTCTATCATATGACACTGTTACAATGTGTTTTCTTAAAAAAAATGCTTTTCTGCACTTATCAGCATTTTCACAAGAACAGATGTTCTTATACAAAGATCCAAATAGAATACTAAAGACAAAAAACAGGATGTTCACACTGTCAGAAAAGCTGGCCTCTTATAAATTCAGCAAAAATGTGACAGGACATTGTTAAACAAGAAAGCTTAAAAATAATATTAAGTCAGCATTTGTGTCAGCATCTGCAACAATCAGTATTGTTTCTACAGGATGAGCAATTCTCCAAAATAGAATACCAAGAGGAAATGTATATGTGTGTGCATGACTAAAATTGTATATAAAGATCTGTATTAATCCAGTTATGTTAGGGGTATTGGTAGGGACACATTTGTCCCGAGGTAAATGTTATATCTCTCACATCATCTGTACTATATGAGAAGTAAAGTGGAACAGTACTTGAAGCTGCAACGTTAGTCCGTGTGGTTTATTATAAAAAGCTATTTGTTACTGCTCTAAGTTGATGCTGCAAAGTATACTCTCTCATCAGTGTATATTCTGCAAATTTCTGTATGCAGCAGACTGTGACTGTAACTATAACCAGACTTTGATTTCAACAGAATCCAGCCAGCAAGACTGAGTATCTTAAGAAGACTTCAAATCCATCACAGTAAGCAGTACCATACTTGCACACACAGTTTAAGAACTTATCTTATGACATTATGGCAGACGCAGGCAGTGTCCCTATAATATATATATATATATATATATATATATATATATATATATATATTTATATATTTATATTTGAAAAAGGAGAGAGACTCACAAACAAACACACACACAGACACACACACACACAGACACACACACAGACACGCACACATGCACACACACACACACACACACACACACACACACACACACACACACACACACACACACACACACACACACACACACACACACACACACACACACACACACACACTCACACACACACACACAGTTTAAGAACTTACCTTACTACATGATGGCATAAGCAGTCAGTGTCCCTATAATACATACATATATATATATATATATATATATATATATATATATATATATATTTGTGCCTTTGCTTATGCACTCACATGTACACTAATTCATTTGTTTCAGTCTCTGTCTTAGTCACATGAGGCAACCTTAGCTAATAGGAAAGGCTCCTTATTGCTTCATACATCACCTGAGTGGGATACTTCTTGAGCAATGATCTGAATGTCCTCAGGAGCTATGCAAATTTCGGGGTAAAATGAATACCAGGCTGTTTTGATAACAGTCCAAGAAGCAAATTAAGATGATTTTTGTTTGTTTCAGATGTCCTTGGAACTCTGCATATGTGCATGCACACATTTACGAATACCTGAAGCAAAACAAAAAAAGACAGACAGTTGACTAATTTTTAATTTTAAGAAATAATAGTTGGCTTTCTGAATTTAACACAGATTCTTTTTTGTTTATTTTCTTTTTCAATTGGGATAGAGGGGTGTGGTCCAGCAGAGAGTACGACAAGCTGCCCCTACGTCTTACTGAACAAATAAACGTGCTTTTCAGGAAGTGAAGCCGATGGCATGTATATCAATGGTTATAGTGGGTCACCAAATTTATTTCAGGAAGGTAAGACATATCTGTGGAAGGGATAAATTGTGCCAGGTAAAAGCGGGTACACCAGATTATGTTTCAGGAGACAAAGTGCTCACATAAGATTATGGGATATCAAGAGGGCTTCTTTAACAGCAGCTAGGCATTACTTTCAGTGCAACAGGTATCTGTCCCATTTCATTGATGCGAAGATAAATGAAAAAATTGGAGCAGGATAAGTCATATTATTCATCTGTGTAATCCTTTCCTTATTTTTTATAATTACAGACTTGCAGCCATTCAATTGATTTAGGTCAGCTGTGGAAAATAAATGAGCTCATGTTTAAATGCAGAAAACCGTAATGAATGGGTCAGTTAACATGAGGAGGTGATAAGTTAGGGGTCCCTATCAAAACACTGAAAACTCATTTCACTGAAACTCAAATTGTTGAATGAATTTCACTAAAAACTCATTTCATATAAAAGCATAGAAATAAGTAGAAAGCAGGAGATAATGTAATTTCTTATTATAAGAGTTATACAAAATGTTATAGGAACAAAAGAACTCCACCTTTTTATAGTGGAGAGCTCATGAAGAGGAGGCATTTTCAGAAATAAAAGTAAAACTAGCACAAGCTACAGAATTAATAGCACCCACACCAAGGTTACTGTTTGTGCTACAAGCAGCAGCAGGAAAAAAACACTGTCTGTGTTACTACTACAGGAATAGCCACATGGTAGTGACAACAGAATGGAAAAACATTACATCCATTCACTTTCTTTAGCAGAAAGATGACTCCAGTAAAATTGGGCTACCATCCATGTATACAGCAATTATTAGCCATTTACTGGGGTATTAAACAAACTGAATATTTGACCGTATTTTCCAGCATTATAGTACAAACACCACATCAAGCAGTAAAAGCTCTGATAGGCAGTTTTGAAATAAATAAAATTAAAGATGGTATTAGTCAGGCAGTTCTTTGCAAAATGGATGACACTTTTTGGAATGAAAACTGTTACTATACAGACGGGACAAATACTATTTGTCAAACCACATGGGATACGAAGGAAAACAGTATAACTGTTTAGAAAAGATAATGTTACCTGATGTGAAATTTTTAGCATCTGATTTTGATCACTTTAAGCCATCCATCTTTGTGAATGGAGTGCAATATTGGGACAAAGGCAGATACTGGACTGGATTTGCTATAGTTCCAGAGAATCCACAGCTGGGTTCTCCTGAACTGATCAAGTTACCAGGGCATATGTCAGCTCAAAGAGCTGAACTGGAGGCAGTACTGTATGTGCTAAAGTATTAAAATCCTGTTAAATTTTTTTCGGATAGCGCTTACGTAGTAAATTCTTTAAGACTGCATATGGAAACCTGGGTAAGGTGAGGATTTGTAGATAGTGTAGGTAAACCACTATGGCATGCTGAAGTATTAAAATACATATATAAAGTTATAACAATGTCAAAACAACAAGGACAGTATAGCATCTTAAAAGTAAAAGCACATCAAAAGCCAACCAGTAAAACTTACAAGTTAAATGTGTTAGCTGATACTTTGGCAAAACAAGCAGCACAAAATGGAAAAGAACTTCCAGAATATGAGTATGCCAGTATAGAAGTTAGTGTCTTAAAAAAATTAAATGAAGAGTCAATAGAAAAAGACCTTGAAAATATACAAAAACAACAGGGATTAAAAGAAGAAACTGATCAATGCAAATTAGCAGGTATACCACCAAAGGAGTAATATGCATACACCACCTCCAAAGGGTTACAGTTGCCATATGTACCATTTCAGTTGGCACAGTCAAGTTAAATCGCCAAATACTGGGCCATATAGGAACTGATAAGTTATGGGCAGTTGTAAAAAAAAAGTATTGGAACCCAAATTTAAAAAAAAATGCAAGCTGATTGTAGAAGAATGTTTAATCTGTCTGCAGGTGAATGCTAAAAGCAAAAGGCCTCAGTTACATCGAGTACAGCCAGGAGATGGGCCATGGTATGCAGTTCAAATAGATTATTCGGGTCCATTACCAACAACAAAGGGAGGTTACAGGTATCTACTAGTAGTAGTGGACGTCTTTTCAAAATGGGTAAAAGCAATTCCTACCAAAACCAGGACAGCAAAGGCAACAGCAAAAGCCTTATAAAAAAATATTTTCTGTCATTGGGGATGGCCACGGGTCATAGAGTCAGACAATGGCCAACAGTTTATTAGTGATCTCATTAAACAAATGTGTAATTTGTTAGGCATACAGCAATGGTTTCATGTACCATACTATCCACAATCTAATGGCATTGTAGAATGCATGAATCGGCCGTTAAAAGAACATCTAAAAAAGGCATGCTTGGAAAACGGCAATACATGGGTACATCATCTGCCTGGCATTTTAATGGGTATTCGAGCAACACCAAACAGCAAAACAGGTATTTCCCTGTACGAAATAATGACAGGCTGCAAAATGCCTATACAATTACCATTTGATCCAGATTTACCTAATGGTAGGCCCATGCTAAAAATCAGCAAACATCAGAAATGGCTAAAACAACTTACTAGTATATATCACTATAATGCAAGGGAGCAAATGTTCCATCTATAAAAAAGGTGCCAATATTACCAGCTAAAAAAAACCTTCCCTGTGGAACCAAAGTATTGGTAAAAACATTCCAATGGAAGGACCATGGGCTAGCAATTGGCAACGCCCTTTTAAAGTAGTAAAACCAATTGGACCATTAGTGTACAAAATCAAAGGAAAAAAGAAAAACAGAACAATGTTGGTACATATAAATCAACTAAGAATGATCAAAAATAGTGAGTAATGTAAATCTGATTAAATGAATTCTCTTGTAGATTTCCATCAGAGAAAACCATAATGAAATTGACATGGTTTAAAGTGCATCCTTTTGAAAATCCAGTTTTGGATGACCAAAGGCAAAATGATTCAACAATGGAATTTCTATTTAAAGGATAGTTTTTTAAATTGATAATAGCTATCATACTAACTATTATTGCATTGCTTAGTATTAAATTATACTTACAACCTGTTAATCAAACTGTAAAGTTACATAAGAGAGAGAGTAAAGAAATGTAAAAAAATAAACAATATTGGTCACCATCTTTTAGCACTTTTTTGGCAAGGCAATGTTGGTATGCAAAAAGCATGAATGTTTCTAATTGTTGGGTATGTAATTTAATACCAAAAATAACAGCGGTAATGCCTCTAATACCTATTCCACTAAATTCTCTTAGTAGTTGGAGGGTATTAATTAATGAAACAGGAGATCAAGTCATAAATGTACAATTACGTAAAGCAAGAGTACAGTTATCTGCAATAGTGCAGGGGATCACATGTTTTCAACAAAATGGAACTGTTCCAGTGGGTAATAGCAATTGTATTCAAACAATTGAAATAATAAATTTTCACAACCACATACCAGTACGTGGAGTATTTTCTCATGGTTTTCCTATTTTAATACCAATTAAGGGTCAGTTAATATTAAGTGACACAGCAGTATTTAATTTTTCACAAAATGATAAAAATGACTGTAAAACCAATATTACATGTTGGCGAAGTAAAACAGATAAAAACTTTACAGTTGTACATGATACAACTTCTACTATCGGGCAAGTAAATGGCAGTCTGGTAAATAGCAGTGTTGCTCTATCAAATGGGTTATATTACATCTGTGGTAAATATGCTTATAAATGGTTACCAAAGGAATGGGATGGCATCTGTTATATAAAATTAGTGGTACCAGCAATGCATCATGTAAAAGAGTTAACAAAAGGAAGCATTAGAAATGCAAAAAATAAAAGGGATATATTACCTGTGGTTAAAAGTCCAGAAAATCCAGTAGACACCTTAGATACATCACGTATATATCATCAAAATCTTGATTATATTAAATTAAAATATATGGATTTAGGAGATGATATAATCTCTGGAGCAGATATTTTCCCTTGGTACGGGGCTACAAAAGCCATCTGGGAGCTGAGAAAACTATCTAAACTAGTTGAGGTATTGGCAAATGCCACTTTCAATGCAGTCCTTGACATTACTGTCAAAATGACAGCTATACAAACTATGGTTTTGCAAAATCAAATGGCATTAAATTACATATTAGCATCCGAAGGAGGTACATGTGCTTTAATAGGAAAACAATGTTGTACATTTATTCCAGACAAAACAGAATCTGTAAAAGCACATTTAGAAGTGATTGCACAAGTGTCTCAACATACTAGAAAAAAACGGAATGATGATTGGAGTAAATGGTTTAGTAATCTATTTACAGGATGGATAGGAAAAATCACTGTATTTTTAATTTCTTTTATTGTTATTGTAATGCTTGGTTGCATATTATTAACATGTATTAAAGTCTGCTTAGCAAAAGCTAGTCAAGTTACTGTTATTAATTGTCATAATAAAAAGTATTATCAAATAATGCTAAATGTATTTCCCTGGTTTAAAATAAAAAAGAGGGAATTGTTAGAGTGTGCTCAACAATATACTAAGGTTGAAAGTAACATTGCTACAAATATGCAACATAAATAAGGTATAAGATAAAGCTTGCTCAAATGTAGAAATAGAGTTTAGCAATATGTGATTAGCATCCATACTAAATGACTGTGACTTGGAAAATAAGAAATCTGCTGAATGGACATCTTTCCTTACAGACTTAAAAACAGGATGTATGCATTTCATTGTCAGTGAGAGCAAAAATGTAAAATCAGCTATTTTAAAGAATGGACAACATGACATGTTTCTATCATATGACACTGTTACAACGTGCTTCCTTAAAAAACATGCTTTTCTGCACTTATCAGCATTTACACAAGAACAGATGTTCTTATACAAAGATCCAAATAGAATACTAAAGACAAAAAACAGGATGTTCACACTGTCAGAAAAGCTGGCCTCTTTAAATTCAGAAAAATGTGACAGGACATTGTTAAACAAGAAAGCTTAAACATAATATTATTAAGTCAGCATTTGTGTCAGCATCTGCAGCAATCAGTACTGTTTCTACAGGATGAGCAATTCTCCAAAATAGAATACCAAGAGGAAATCTATATGTGTGTGCATGACTAAAATTGTATATAAAGATCTGTATTAACCCAGTTATGTTAGGGGCATTGGTAGGGACACATTTGTCCCAAGGTAAATGTTATATCTCTCACATCATCTGTACTATATGAGAAGTAAAGTGGAACAGTATCTGCAACATTAGTCCGTGTGGTTTATTATAAAAAGCTATTTGTTACTGCTCTAAGTTGATGCTGCAAAGTATATTCTCTCATCAGTGTATATTCTGCAAATTTCTGTATGCAACAGACTGTGACTGTAACTATAACCAGACTTTGATTTCAGCAGAATCCAGCCAGCAAGACTGAGTATCTTAAGAAGACTTCAAATCCATCACAGTAAGCAGAACCATACTCGCACACACAGTTTAAGAACTTATCTTACGACATTATGGCAGACGCAGGCAGTGTCCCTATAATATAAATATATATATATATATATATATATATATATATCTTTATATATTTATATTTGAAAAGGGAGAGAGACACACAAACAAACACACACACAGACACACACACACACACACACACACACACACACACACACACACAGACACGCACACACACACACACACACACACACACACACACACACACACACACACACACACACACACACACACACACAGTTTAAGAACTTAATTTACTACATGATGGCATAAACAGGCAGTGTCCCTATAATACATACATACATATATATATATATATATATATATATATATATATATATATATATATATTTGTGCCTTTGCTTATGCACTCACATGTACACTAATTCATTTGTTTCAGTCTCTTTCTTAGTCACATGAGGCAACCTTAGCTAATAGGAAAGGCTCCTTATTGCTTCATACATCACCTGAGTGGGATACTTCTTGAGCAATGATCTGAATGTCCTCAGGAGCTATGCAAATTTTGGGGGTAAAATGAATGCCAGGCTGTTTTGATAACAGTCCAAGAAGCAAATTAAGATGATTTTTGTTTGTTTCAGATGTACTTGGAACTCTGCATATGTGCATGCACACATTTACGAATACCTGAAGCAAAACAAAAAAGACATGGACAGTTGACTAATTTTTAATTTTAAGAAATAATAGTTGGCTTTCTGAATTTAACACAGATTCTTTTTTGTTTATTTTCTTTTTCAATTGGGATAGAGGGGTGTGGTCCAGCAGAGAGTACGACAAGCTGCCCCTACGTCTTACTGAACAAATAAACATGCTTTTCAGGAAGTGAAGCCGATGGCATGTATATCAATGGTTATAGTGGGTCACCAAATTTATTTCAGGAAGGTAAGACATATCTGTGGAAGGGATAAATTGTGCCAGGTAAAAGCGGGTACACCAGATTATGTTTCAGGAGACAAAGTGCTCACATAAGATTATGGGATATCAAGAGGGCTTCTTTAACAGCAGCTAGGCATTACTTTCAGTGCAACAGGTATCTGTCCCATTTCATTGATGCGAAGATAAATGAAAAAATTGGAGCAGGATAAGTCATATTATTCATCTGTGTAATCCTTTCCTTATTTTTTATAATTACAGACTTGCAGCCATTCAATTGATTTAGGTCAGCTGTGGAAAAGAAATGAATTCATGTTTAGATGCAGAAAACCGTAATGAATGGGTCAGTTAACATGAGGAGGTGATAAGTTAGGGGTCCCTATCAAAACACTGAAAATTCATTTCACTGAAACTCAAATTGTTGAACCAATTTCACTAAAAACTCATTTCATATAAAAGCATATAAATAAGTAGAAAGCAGGAGATAATGTAATTTCTTATTATAAGAGTTATTAGGGAGTCAGTCTAGCATAGTGTGTATGAATTCTAATGGTCCGCATCATGTTGTAACCCCAGACCTGTAGATGTCCGTGTTTTCCCTTGTCACTGATTTACTGTGTGTGCTGTTTTTTCATTTATCCATGGCATTGCAATCATGGAGTTAGTATATATAAGTAAATAGGGTGTGGAGGGCAAAGCCACCCACAGTCAAGGAGCATGGGGGCTTGTCCCTCTGAAAAATCATGTTTTTAGGATATATTTCTTACAGGGAAGTTTTTCAATGAAATGAGTTTTCAGCAAAATGGGTTTAACCATATGAGTTCAGTGAACTGAGTTTTCAGTGTTATGACTTAGACCTTAGCAGTTAAAGGGTGATGATGTTATAATCAGCATGGAAATGTGCAGGGAATGATGGAAGATTTCAGAACATAATAATTTTTGTGCTGATGAACCACATAGTCACCAAGAGAAGTAAAGCCTGCTGTCAACAAAATGTAGTTAAAATGGCATGAACATCCTTAACAATCACATATTTTAACTCGGATAGCAGTTAACAATCTAGCAGACTTAATACTATTTAAGTAGGCTCTCCACTGATTACATCTATTGATTTTTTTAGCCATTTTGGAATGTATTAAGGGCTCCCTTACTGAAGGGTTGGCACTTGTAATGCCAAGTGTCAAAATGCAGAAAAAAAGGAAAGCTCCCCTCTACCCCTGACCTGAACTTATATATATATATATATATATATATATATATATATATATATATATATACTAACTCTGAGATCTCTATACCTCAAAGACAAGGGAATATTCTGAGAAACAGTCATCTTGAGCTTAGTATATATGTCTGTTTTTCCTCCATTCAGTCTCAGCATTTTGAAACTCGCTAAATTGAGTTATAGGGTTATTGTGTAATTAAATTCTACTTACTGCACATGCCGTACATAATCTCCTGCATACAACCTTTCCTTTAGAGGATTTATTATTTGATGCCAGTGTATTTCTCTACCTGCAATCTAAACTTCAATGCTCTTGCTTAGTATTTTCTTAGCAAGACATACAGTAGTGGCACCATGTTTAGTTACTTGATTAACTTGCAACACTTCACTTGTAGCTCTCTCACCTTTCATTTTCAAACTTCTGCAACTATTATGCATGAAAAACACTTATTTTTGTTATTCACAGGAGATACTTTGGACATGATGTCAGGTTATTCCAAAAGTGCACCTGTTGTTGCACACTTTGCATCCCTCCCCACTCCAATTACTCAGCCTCTCCATATCATTGCATTTATTCCCTACTTTCCCAACCCACATTCTAGTACAACACAATCATTTCTTAAAAGAAATAGAACCCTGACCACTTCCATTAACAAAAGATCACTTTTCACCAAGGTCATGTGCGCATTCATGAACTTCCACATTCCACTTTCACTACTCATTCTCTGCCTAGATCCGTCACACTTCCATCTTTTCACCTATTCCTTCTCCACCTAGTCTTTCTGTAGCTTGCTTAAATTGTATCACTTGCTTCCTCTGCTCACAGAAATGCAACCATCACATCTTAGAAACTCATACTCTCTATAATACCCTTCAGTATATTAACCTAAGTAATCAATGTTTGTTACTGCTGCTTACACATTCCTATACCCCTCTTACAAACTCAGACATCATTTATCAAAATTTCTGATATCTCCTAATCATATTGGTTGAAGCCTCCACAACAACTGCATGTCAAGCTTGCCACATTTATCATATGACAATTACCCCTAAGTAATTACTCCTCACTATTAATATCTAAGCAAAACACATTACTCGTACTAATACCCTTTGTCCACAACTTGACAAATAACTTCTTTTAAATATCTCCACAATTTGTAATCACAATGTATGTGACAATCACTCCCAAATATTTACACATTATCCATCCTTTACCTCACACCAAACATTTCCCAAGCCACCTGTGCTAGTCCACTTACTCAATCTGGTCCTAACTTCCTTCCTCAGAATAAAACATTTGTCAACATTATTAACTACTTTTCAAATATAGATGCCATTTATCAAACAGCCCCCTAAAGCTTCCCAAGTATTTTTATAAATTAACCTCTATCATACTTTTACTTCTTCTGAGAGGAAATGTCAAAACTAACCCTAGATCAGCCCCTCTATTCTTCTTTCTAATGAATGCACAAAGTCTGAGAAATACAACTGACTAAATTAATGCATTCTTCAGACATCGCAACCCAGTCTCTATTATACAGATATTGATTAAAAATGGCAACAAATCAATACATTCCTTGTTCCCTGGGTTAGTCTACCACTTTGATGCAAGACCAGGTTCCAGAAAGGGTGGGAACACTCTCATACCCTTTAAATCAAAAATACCCAGCCTAAAAGGCTACATATTCCCTAAAATATAAATACCTAATATATATATATATATACATAAATACATACATAAATTATTATGATTATATTATTATTATTATACATAAATTATTATGTATAAATATATACATAAATGCCCTCCTGTAATAACATCTTTCTATACCTGGAAATAGCATTCACTCATTCACTTTCATCTCTAGAAAAAAATTAAAAACCTAATGTAGAACATAAGGTCCATCACTAACAACATCGCAAATAATCTATCTATACCTGGAAATAGCATTCACTCATTCACTTTCATCTCTAGAAAAAAATTAAAAACCTAATGTAGAACATAAGGTCCATCACTAACAACATCGCATATAATCAGCATACTAGGAAAACTCAACCTTAATCTGCTTAGTCCCACTCAAAATGATTTCTAAGAACTTCTGACTGATTTTAACCTAATACAAATAGTACATTAACCTACTAATTCTACTTTTAGAATTTTATATGCCTCACTCCTGGACCTATTAATTACAAATAAGTCATCTCTAATCTTTCTTATTATGGTACACCTTACACTTTCAGTGGCAATTGTCTCATCTTTTTTTATTCAACAAGCATGTGACAAAATCACCATAAATTAATCTCCTTTAAATCTAAGTCAGACTCTGATATTTGTAAACAAAACCATCTTCTCTTTCCCTGATTGGTCACCAATACTAAACTTAACCAATCCCTTCTATTCTGCACCTCCATGATATATGCGTCTATTTAATAACACAACTGTAGAATTAAAGAAGAACTAAGTAATAATTTGTGAGCTTAAAACTCTACTGAACTCAGAGATGATGCTTGACATGCCTGGAAATGGAATCATATACCCACTGAAAGACAACATTTCACCCAGGTGTGTTACCTGGGTAAACAAGAAATACATCTCAATAAGTCAATCAATTAAGTCTAATGAAACCTCCCCAATAAACAGCTCTTAGAAGTTTCTGGAAAGAGGTTAACTAATAGTCTCACAATTATCTGCTACTGATTTTTTTCTAACTTTTTCAGCAACCTCTCTAAACTTTGCACTAACTGCACAGAACCACACTCTTTTACTCCAAAACCTCTGCATACAGTCCCTTATTACCCTTTAGAAACACTAGAATTAAAGCCACAAAGACATTCCAGTGTAGCATTAAAGAAACAATGCCTCTTTTTGGCTGAATACATACTGAAAGCCCAGATGGCACATACAGTCCTTTGTTTACAGTTCACTGCAGGGACTGCATCTCATCTACCTTGTAGTACATATGCAATCTATGCTTAAGACAAATATTTGGAAACATTACACACACACACACACACACACACACACACACACACACACACACACACACACACACACACACAACTAATCCCATCAAAAATCCAAGCTACCACCCCACGTTCAAACTTCTTACCTTAGGTAAAAATCTAGAAAATATTTCCTATGCCCATATATCCATCTCTCACAATATATTGGGCAGCCCATCATTCTCTTTGTAAAGAAGCATTGGGGTTTGTCAGGTAGTAACACAGTCACTGCTCTCTAACTCTCACTGATGACATTCTCCTAGAAATGGACAAAGGAATGATCAGAGGCCATTTTATTGACCTTACCAGAGGATTTGATCTTGTCAACCATGTTATCCTCATAAATAATCTTATACAAATGGGGATTTATTCAGATGCCATTCTCTGGTTCTGAAATTATCTTACTAATCATTTCTTCACTGCCAAGTCAACAACTCAAAATCATCTTCAAACATCATTCTAAAAACCATCCTTCAAGGTTCCATTCTAGCACCTCTCTTAGTCTCTACATAGATTTATAAACTTCCACTTGATATAACTCACTCTTCTCTCTTTCTCTTTCTCTGTGTCTGTCTTACTATATGCTGATGGCATGGTCATTTTCCACTTTAATCAATCCCTTGCAGCACAGCAACAAAAAAAGGCAAGTTATCTTCTCTTCCCTAATTCACTTGATTAGCTATAAAAACCTTCGACTTAACTATTTCAATGCCAAAACCATAATCTTTGGTACTAGGGAAAAGCTAATAAATAATTTGCAACCACTTGCAAATATTTGAGTACATTAATGTATTTATTTATTTGTCATTTGCTAACCGAGTTACTCCAACTGAGCCAGAGGCCCATTTTCAGTGGAGACCCAAGGAGAAAAGCTCCAGTAGAAAATAGAATTATATATACAGAACATTGACAAGTATACAAAGTACAAGAAAATTGCAAGGAATATAACATGCATTAATAAGGAAGAACAAATCCAATAAGACATGTAATTTCCATTAAACATCTTGAAATCTGGCTAGACTAATTCTTATCTGCCATTTCTATCTGGAAAGTAGATGGAAAAATGGTTATTCATTCTTGTTGTGGGCCAAAAAATATGAGAAGAACTAGGCAAATGCATTTTGCTTTCTTAAATGGAATATTGTCTTCCTTTAATATCGTCAACTTGTAAAA